>NW_007257968.1:1077870-1113893 GCF_000164805.1 Carlito syrichta | reverse complement strand
CAAACAAACAAACAAACAAACAAACATAAAAAGTAAAAGTTGTTCTTTAAAAAATAGCAAATAAATGCATGTTTACTCTAGGCAAATTAGAGAAGCCCAGGGTTCACCCCTCACAGTGTCTGCAGGATAGGTGCTGTCAGTGGGGGGAGGGGTATCAGGTTTCAGTGCTGGAGAGTCCTCCGCAGGTGTGCGGGCCAGGGTGCAGGTGAATGATCGTAGGACATGTGGGGCACACGGGAAAAGGAACACTTTGCTTGAGGAAAACAATGACTGTACCTTTGATTTGAATTCAGTCTCTGCAAGTGGGACATCTTTGTGGAGATATAACTTTTTTAAAAACTTAAAAAAGTAATCTATATATTGCTTTTTAAAAACAAAATCAAACACGAGTGGATATACAACTCAAAGTCAATATGCCTCTTACTCAGATTCGGATTTTCTGCTCCCAAGGCCACTGGAATTAGCAGCTTCCTGTGCACCCTTTAATATTTGTACACACACACAGCTCGACATGCTGATGATCTTTTTGAAAACATAAATGGAGGTGTGCAACACACTGTGTGTACCTGCATTCTCCACTTCAAATCAACCTTAGAAGTCATTTGGGCGTCACTCACAGACCCGCCTCCTTTGTTTCCCTACAGTATGTATAGGGTTTCCAGGCTTTTGCTAGATCAGGCCTACATCTCTGCCCACAGGTGGGTGAGAGGCATAGCAGAGGTGTGCAGACTAGAAACTTGGGCTTTGGATGCAAACTGCTTGTGTTCAAACCCTGCCCCTTCTTCACAAGTTGGTGACCAAGGATGGGTGATTTGACCTCTGTATGCCTCAGCTTTCTCACTGTACAGTAGTCACCATCATGATAAATAAGATTATGTCTGCAAAGCACTTAGCAGGTCTGGCACACAGTAAATGCTCAATAAGCGATCACTATTATACTCGGTAGGCTGCCACTGCTGAATGAGTGGCAGTGAAATTGCTGGGTTAAGGGGTCAGAACAAGATGCCATCAACAAGTGGCTATGCAGGAGGCAGTCGAATAGATAGAACTAGAATAAGTTTTCAAAGAAGACCAAAAATAAAGGCATTCATGTACCCCAAGAGGAGTGATTTTTAAAAAGGATGCTGGCGTGGACACACATTCCCAACATACCAAGTCACAAATAACAGCCAGCCTCTGCCGAGTAAATGCCCATCAGTGTCCTATGAGGAGACAGGACCATCACTTCTGTTTTACAAAGAAGGCCACTCAAAGCCACAAGCTCCAGGGCACTGGAGTCAGGTGTCTGCCCTGCTCCTCCCTCTCAGCCCACACCATCCCCAGCTGGACACCAAGCTTGTACCCTGATTGTTAGGCACTCTACAACTGTCCCTCAGTCAAGTCTGGGGGAGAAGACTGAGACTCCAGCTATGGGACACCTCAGACTTTTGTTTAGCTAAACAAGCAACCAAAACAACTCCAAAAAAAAAAGTTTTTTGCAACATGCTGACAAAGAATTCTTTTTTTTTTCTTTTCTTTTCTTTTTTTTTTGGTGTGTAGGAGTCTCACTCTGTTGCCCAGGCTGGAGTGCAGTGGCATGTTCACAACCACCACACCTAGACCTGCTGGGCTCAGGTGATCCTTCCACCTCAGTCTTTCAAGTAGCTGGAACCACGGGTGTGCACTGCCATATCTGGCTAATTTTTTTATTTATTGTAGAGACGAGGGCTCATTAAGTGGCCCAGGCTGGTCTCGAACCCATGGGCTCAGGCAATCCTCTTGTCTCAGCCTCCCAAAGTGCTGGGGTTACAGGCATGAGCCACAGTGCCCGGCAGGGGGAGAACTTGAATCATGCTTGGCCTTGTATTAACAAGGAATATGGGGAAAGATCTTTGTTTCTGTCTATTGCTAGGTACCCTGAAAATTCAGTGGTTTTTTTTTTTTTTTTTGGTGTTTTTTTTGTTTTGTTTTTGAGTTGGAGTCTCACGCTGTCACCCAGACTGGAGTGCAGTAGCACGCTCCCAGCCACCACAGCCTCGACCTGCTGAGCTCCAGCGATCCTTCCGCCTCAGCCTTCCAAGTAGCTGGAACTACAGGCATGCGCTACCATGGCTGGCTAATTTTTTGATTTTATTGTAGAGATGAGGTCTTGCCTGCCCAGGCGGGTCTCGAACCCACGGGCTCAGGCAATCCATTCACCTCAGCCTCCCAAAGGCGCGGGATTACAGGCTGAGCCACCAAGCCCGGCTTTGTTTTGTTTTTTAAGTCAGAGTCTCACTCTGTCACCCAGGCTGGAGTATAGTGGCACGATCACAGCTACCACAGTCTCGACCTCCTGGGTTCAGGTGATACTTCCACCTCAACCTTCCAAGTAGTTGGAGCTACAGGTGCATCACCACACCTGGCTAATTATTTTATTTATTGTATTATACTCGGTAGGTCTCACTAAGTTGCCCAGCCTGGTCTCAAACCCCTGGGCTCGGGCAATCCTCTTGCCTCCACCTCCCAAAGTGCTGGGATTACAGGCGTGAACCACTGAACCCATTGAAAATTCTGTCTTGTGATCAAAAGTCTGACCCAGTTGGACAGACAGACAGGAAGTCAAGCCAGATGGAAACAATGCCCCTCAGGCCTGGGCTGGAGGGGTGCAGAGGACAGGCCCCGGGCTGGGTAGCACATTTAGTGCTAGCTGGCCTCTTTTCAAAGCCCTAAACGGAGGCTCCGTTTAACATGGGCTGTTGACAGAAGTCCCAGTGTGGGTTTTGTGAAAAACAATTTGGACAGACTATTGAATGTCTGAGACTCTGAGTCTATTGCCACATGAGTCCGCTGCCTTGAAGTTGCACCTAGTTTTAAGGCCAATGGTCAAGCTATTTCAGACACAGGAGAAAATAGAAAAGAAGACGTGGCTGAAAACCTTTGGGCAGGCATGGATATGCATGATAAAACAAGAACAGCCTGATGTTGGCACCTAGGCTGTAGGTCTATGGGTGTTTACTGAACCTTCTGTTCAAAGCTGCTGTATGTTTGAAACTTTTCACCATAAAACACTGAGGAGTATTTTTTTGGATAGTCCCAGACATCATAGCTCCAGGTAAGTAGACAGGAAAAGCCTTCTTTAAATCACAGTGTTTCCCAATTGAACTCTGGGACCCAAATTAGAAAATGGGTTGTACCAAGGCCTATGATTTGGATACTGTGGTCAGGTCCAAGTAAATGTTTTATCAAGTCCTATCCAGGAACTAGGGCCCGCCCCAAACACATAGCTGCATCCCCTCCCAGCTCCCGCTTTGAGTCCAGGATCACTTGCCCTTAGCTTTCCCGTTCCCCAGGCACCCACTGCTTGTTCGACCCCTAGCCTGCTGCCCCTGGCCACCCTGCTGACTCCAGCCATCTCCCATGCAGAATGTTCCTCAAGCGACTGTCCTCTGTACCCTACTCAGCCGAGGACCTTCCCGAGGAGGGGCTGGGGCCTAGGAGCTAAGCTGTGCTGACAAGGAGAGAGAGAGTTGGGAAGGGGGATGTAGAAGAGTCCCCCCATCTCCTGATGGGGGACCAGGATGGGCCTCTGGTGTTCCAGAGACTGAGGTAATTCAGGGCAAAGGGATGGTCTTCTTACCTACACAGTTCCGATCACAGAGGAGTGAAGTAACTTATAGACATTCTTCCCATGAAATATTACATGAGCTTTTTGAAAAACTCTATTTACAATATGATTTTTTTCAAAATTAAAAAGTCATTAAGTCACTTATTCTGGATCCAGATTGAAAAAGTGAATATGAAACATGATCTCATTTAGTGAACGTGCAGAGGAAAAAAGCCTGGCAGGAAACACACTAACGTAGTAATGGCAGTGCTGGTGGTTTTGGTGGTGGGTTGTGGGTTATTTAAATTTTCCTTTTTGTATTTTCCTGTTTTCCAAGTTTCTGCAAGTGAATATATAACTTACATCAGAAAATAATAAATGCACTTTTTTACACTGGGAAATTGCTCTGTTAAGGTAGTAGTTCTATCCTTGAAGCAAATTTCATGGGCTAAGTGGGGTTCAGTAGGTGTCTGGGGATAAGATACCGTTGGTTGAGGGTGAGAAACGTCATGAGTCTACTGTCAGGGGGAAGTGAGCCGCCCAAAGCTTATGCTGTGGCCCTTGGTCCCTTCCCAGGTAGGTCGGCCTGTTGGCCTTGGGTAGTGTGGGAAGGTTCACCCCTTCTAGGCCAGTAAAAGGAGGAGTCAGACAAGAATGAACAGAAATGGAAACACGCTAATTAAATAAGGGTTTCTCAGAGCCTCAAGTAAGAGAACCAGAAAGCTCCAGGCCAAGACCCCTTCCCAGGAGAACAACTCACTAGGCCGTGGTCGAACCTCATACTCTTGACTTATTTTTTTCACCACTATTTTTAACAGATTTGCCAAGACCATGCATATTGTTTGTAGAAAACTTGCAAACAGGGAAACCACAAAGGAAAAAACCACACACATATTCTGTTGCCCAAGTGCAACCAATGTTACTATGGGTGTACAGATTCCCAGTTCTTTCTCTTTTACTCAAAATCAGGATTATATTGTAAATAATATTTTAGACACTCTCCCCATCTATTTATTTTGAAAATTTTCAAACCTATAGAAGTGTTGCAAGTAATACAAGTCTTTACTTAGACTCAATGGTTGTTAACATGTTACCTCCCTCACTCCCTCAGTCTCTCTCTAGAAATAATTTCCTGGATTTCACCAGCTGTTAACATTTTCACTTTCTCCTTGTCTCTAGAAACAGTCTCCTGGACCTCTTCAAAGGGAGTTGTAGCCAGGCGTAGTGGCTCACACCTGTAACCCCAGTACTTTGGGAGGCGGAGGGGAGAGGATTGCCTGAACCCAGGGGTTCAAGAACAGCCAGGGCAACTTGGCGAAACCTGTCTCTACAGTAAGCCAAAAAATTAGCCAAGTGTGGTGATGTGCCTGTGGTTCTAGCTACTTAGAAGGCTGAAGCGGAAGGATTGCCTGAGCCTAGCAGATCGAGGTTGCAGTGGCCATGAGTGCCACTGCACTCCAGCCTGGGCAACAGAGAGACTCCAACTCTAAAAAAAAAAAAAGAAAGTTGTAGACCTCATGACACTTCCCTGCACATTATTCAGCTGCATCTCCTGAGAGCAAGTCATTAGGGTCAGAACAAGAAACCTCCATGTGAGGAATTGCTGAACATTCCTGGTAAGTCTTTAGTCAGGGGCAACGGCACGTGTCCCTTCCTTCACTGTCCCTCATGAGAACATATTCCTCTCCTGATAAATAGGTGTGCTTGCCTCCAGGAGATACTGAGAAATACCCTGGGGGCCCATCATGACACTGGAAGCATATAAACAGCAGGTAAACACTGGCATGAGATGGAAAGCAGAGGAGATACAGTGCCACCTAGTGGTGATATTTAGAATTTTCCCAAGCATGAACTTGGATTACCAGGGTGAGGACACATCACCACTGTTTTACCCACCATTTTATTGAGCAATGACACCCTGTGCCTAGCATTTTACATCAATATCCCTCTTAATACCTACAAGCCCTAAAAACAGGGTATCATTAAAACGTCCAGGATACTGCCTGGCACATCATAGTTGCTATATATATATATATGATGTGCCAGGCGGTATTCTGGACGTTTTAATGCTACCTTATTTTTAGGGCTTGTAGGTATTAAGTGGGATAGTGCTGTATATATATTTGAGTTGGAGTCGTACTGTTGCCCAGACTGGAATGTAGTGGTACTCTCACGGCCACCACAGCCTCAGCCTTCTAAGTAGCTGGAACCACAGGTGCATACCACCATGCCTGGTTAATTGTTTTGATTTATTGTAGAGACGAAGTCTTGCCAAGTTGTTCAGGCTTGTCTCGAACTCCTGGACTCAGGCAATCCTCTTGACTCTGCCTCCCAAAGTGCTGGGATAAGAGCTATATTTTTTTAAAGAATGAGGAAACTGAGTCTCTGAGAGGTTAAGTAGCCCACCCCAGGTCTCACTGTAAGTGGCTGAGTCAGAATCAAGCCCAGGTCTGTTTGGCTCCAGCCCGGTATATCTCAACCACTCTACTTCATTCCTCCCCAAGAAAAGAGTCTAATCAGGGAGGGAGAAACAGTCGTGAAGGGGCAACAGTGACTGAAGAGACCACAGAATCTCAGAAGTCATGTGACATAAGGACAATGGGGCCCTGGAAGGAAAAGGACTTGCCAAAGTCATCTAGCTCTGTAATGACGGGCCTAGGGTAAGGATCCAGGGCTCCACTGATGACCCCATTCCACTGAAACTGTGTGATAAGATCACGGAAGGAATCATCAACAAGGATTTGCAAATCCCCAGAAATCTTGTGAGATGGATGAAAAGAGACACCTGTTTCTCCAGGACAGCCTGAACATAGTTCATGATGCTTCTTTAGCAGCAAGGAAAAAAAGCAGACAGACCTCAAGAAGAAGGGTGGACAGAGAGAGGGGAAGAGGAGAAATGCACACACAGCCACTTATCTGGATGCCGTATCAAAGAAAGGGTCGCTCAGATCAGGGCTTGGCAGGCATTTCTGCAAAGGGCCAGAGTGCAAATACTCTAGACTTTCCAGGGTACATGGTCTCTGCTGCAGCCATTCAATGCTGCCATGGCAGCACGCAGCAGCCAGAGATAACCCAGAGACAATGGGCAGGGGTGTGTTCAAATAAAACCTTATTTATAAATCCAGATGGGGGCCAGAGGTGGCCCATGGGCTTTAGTGATGGTGTCTAATAAACCAAACATGCTTTTACAAAAAGGAGTTGAGAAAGTAAAAAGAAAAGATGGCCTTGACAGGAAGAAAACACCAACTAGAAGTCTTTCTTTTCCTCCAGGTGGAATTACTTACTCTTTCCTACCAATCCGAATGTGAATTGGAGTGGGGCTCTTGGGCTGTATAGCCTGGTAGAATCCTTCACGTAGGGGAGAATTTCAAGGCTGAAAGGATCTCACCATGAAACAAACCCCACTGCCCCTCACTCCAGAGAAGCCCCGGATGCAGGAGGGGACACAGACATAGAACTCTCACCTCTCCTGGAGCAGGCGCTCACACCTTTTCTCCAGGGGCAGTGCCTGGGGGAAGGCCTTGTTGTCTGCCAAGGCCCTTTGAGGAATGCTGCGATTTCTTGAGATATTTTTCAGGAGTGGGTAGTCCTCAAAATTAAAACAAAAAACAGAATTTTGGATTCTGGCATCGTCATCGGTAGGTTCCGTTTCATGTGAATGGCCTCCTGCAACAAAACAAAAGCATGTGTTCTGTGTAACAGCTGCTTCTTCATGGGCTCTGCAGTCCAGTGGGTGGTGGGCACTGTTCTCTGCTATGAAGGCCGGGTCACCTGGGCTGAGCCACGAGGGGCTTGCTGGGCCGGAGGAGCAGGAGTCCTTGCCGGCATTTTATCAAAGGAGGCGGGTGAGGACTGTGGTGGGGAGTGGAAAAGTGGGGAGGGGACTGGTGGGGTCACTCTATGCTTTGTGAGAGGACTGAGAAGGTCAGGGAAATGGTGAGGAGGCCACAGGCCTGGGTGTCAGCCCCCATGGTCTCCTTCCGTACCTTGGAGCAGGAAACACGGACGGTGTAAAGGTACGACAAACACCGGCCTCCAGGGGGCCCCTGGGTGGAAGGGGCTGGGGGCAGCAAAGGCACAGATGGTTTTCACCTTGGCCACATCCATGAGACGCATGGAGCCATTCTTGAAAAAGATGAGCACCTAGGAGGCAGAGACAGTGAGTGGGGACTTCTGCTGACTCTGTCCCTCACAGGAAGGTCAAGCGTAGCTTAGTGGTCACTCAGGAAGGAGTTAAATGAAGCGGCTGAACAGAAAACATGGATACAGAGAGCACTGATCCGGCTCTGGGCACTCAGATTCCTGGTCCGCCCAGGGCTGGCAGGGAACTGCAGACACAGGTGCAGACTCCTCCTGCGGCTCTCAGCAGAAAGGCCCTCCGCCCTGTGCTGTGTGCTCCAGGGCGTGCTAGGAAGTCAGTTCTCCAAGTCAGGATCAGCCCGGTGCCTCCCTGTCCTCAGCCACAGTCGCAGGCAGCCCATACTGGGAAGCCATCTCCTGACCAACGTCTCTCCACCCTTTCCTGAATACGCTGCTCCCGTGCTCCAGCCTCTATTTCAAGCCCCTTCACACACAAGGCCATGTTCATACCTTCTGTCCAGTGTTCAGGGCCCTCCACAGTCTGGCCTGCCAGTCCCCCTCCCAGCCTCCTACCTCTCCGTCCACAGCAATCTGATGCTGCAGCTACTTGAACCACCTGTAGTGCTTGGGATGCATGCTGCTCTCTTGCTTCTGTGGTACTGCCCCCTTGACTGGCTCAGCTCAGCCATCACTCCTCCAGAAAGCATCCCGTGCTTCCCTGCCCCGACTTCTGAGGTTGGGTTAGATGACCTGTCTGTCCCATGCATCCTTTGCAAAATCTTATCATAGCCTTTCTCATGTTCTGGAACCGCCGCTTGGTGGCTTGCCTGTCTTCCCAAATGAACTGTGAGCTCCATGAAGGCAGAAACTTTTTCTTTCACATCTGTAAACCCCAAAGCTAGTCCAGTGCCTAGCACACAGTGGGCCTTCAGCACATATTTTTTGAAGAAAAGATGAACACTGTCCCAGATGAGAAATGAGAGGCACGGGGAACCTACCATGCCAGGTAAGGCTGGCAGCGGGCACACGGCACAGACGGCTTCATCCAGGTGCTTTACGGGCCTATGAGACAGGAGGCACAAGACATTTCCTACTTTGAGAGTTCTAAAATTTCACTGTCCTCTTCTAGGCATATATCCTGGAGAAACTCAGGGAAACCAGGAGTATGTGAAGAGACTGTTACAGTAGCAAGAAATTAGCAACAATCCAAAGATCTATTAGTAGGGGGATGCTTAAATAATTGTGACTAGTATACAATGAAATATAATACAGCAATGAAAATAAAAGAACTGGAGATACATGGGTCAACATGTTAAGCTCTCGTGAACAATGCAGTTACAGAATAAGCAGCATTAAAAACAAGTTTAGAATTCATGGAATATGGGTGCATTGATAAGTTTCTTAAATATGCACTGCTAAATAATATACTGTTATTTAGTCATACAAATGTGGTTACTTCTTAAAGGAAAGCAAAGGAATGATGAATTGAGGCAAACCATGTAGTACATTGAAAAACAACTGGCCATATTTGGCAAAAGTTGGGGTCTACTTTTCCCCTGCTTGAATGTGGGTGTGGCCACGGGATGTGCTTTGTCCCCTGGAATGTCAGCAAATATAGCATGAGCAGAGGCTTGGAAGGCATCTATACATTGGGGCTGTCCTCTCATGCTGCTGGGAATCCTTATGCTCCCGTATAAGGAAGCCTGAGCTGGTCTGCAGGAGGGGCCATGAGAAGAACCAAGCTGCCCTGGCCAGTGACCTCCCAGGTGTGTGAGTGAGGCCATCTTACATGCCCAGCAACTAGGTGAGCTACAAGCTGCCTGCAGGCGTATGTAAGAGCCAAGGTGAGACCAGTAGAACTGACCGAGTCTAGCTCAAATTGCTGACATATAGAATCAGTGGCTAAACAATGACTGCTTTCTTAAGCCATTAAGCTTTGGGGTAGTTTGTTATTTGGTAACAGATAATTAATAAGGTGGTGACCTTTGGGGAGGAGCATGAAGGATGTGATGAGAAAAAGGCACACAGGGAGCCCCAATGATACTGGAGGTGATCTGTTTCTAGTGGGTACAGGGGAGAGAATCTCATTATTCTTCATGCTACATACATTCCACATGCATTCCACATACTGCACACACACATTATGTAGATTCCATTGCACGTGCAACATATTTTAAAATATTGAAAAGAGAGAGACCTTGGGGGAACTGATGAGAGGCAGAATTTTGGCAGAAATGAACCTCTTCCTGGTCATGTGGCATATACAAGAAGTCTTCATCTATTTTCTGTTGCTTATAACATAATACCAGAAACTGGGTAATCTATAATTTTCTTAACTTTATTTCTTACAGTTCTGGAGGCTGAGAAGCCCCAGGTCAAGGGGCTGAATCTGGTGAGAGCCTGCTTGCTGGTGGGAACTCTCTGCGGAGTCCTGACGTGGCACAAGATACATCATGGAAGGGAGCTGAGGTGCCACATGCTAGCTCAAGTCTCTCTTCTTATAAAACCACCAGCCCACGTCTAGGATAACTCATTAATCTACGAATCCATGAATGGATCAGTCCATTCAAGAGGGCAGAGCCTTCATGATTCAATTGCCATTTTTTTTCCAGAGGTGGGGTCTTGTTCTGTGCCCAGGCAGGGATACAGTGGCACAATCAAAGTTCACTGTAACATTAAACTCCTCGACTCAAGCAATCGTCCTGTCTCAGCCTCCTGAGTAGCTAGGACTATAGATGTACAACACTACACCCAGTTAATTTTTCTTTTTTCTTTTTTTTTTGGTAGAGACAGGATCTTGCTGTGTTCTATGCTGCCCTGGCTGGTCTTGACCCCCTGGCTTCAAGTGAGCCTCCCTCCTTGGCCTCCAAAGTGCTGGGAGTACAGGTGTGAGCCACCATGCCTAACTCCCAATCACCTCTTAATGGCCCCATCTCAAAATTCTGCCACAAATTCTGCCTCAAAATTCTGAGGATGAAGCTTCTATGTGAGTTTTGGAAAGGACATTCAAACCACAGCAAATATCATTTATACCATCATACAATTTTGTCAGAAAAATTTGTCATATACATATATATAGGTGATCTTGAGAAGTTTACCAGAGAGTGATGGTAGTGGGGAAAGTGGACTCTAGTCAGAGAGGCTATTTTTTGTTTTTTGTTTATTTTTTGAATCGGGGTCTCACTCTGTCGCCCAAGCTGGAGAACAGTGGTATAATCATAGCTCACCACAACCTCAACCTGCTGGGCTCTTCCCAGTCTCCTGAGTAGCTGAGACTACAAGCATGTGCCACCAGACTTGGCTAATTTCTTTATTTTTGTAGAGATAAGGTCTTGCTATGTTGTCCAGGCAAGTCTCGAACTCCTGGGCTCAAGCAGTTTTCCCACCTTGGCCTTCCAAGGTGCTGGGATTAGAGACGTGAGCCACTGCGCCCAGCCAGGCTGTCAGATTTTACTGTTCAATAGCAACATCTGTCTGGCAGGTTATTTAACCCGTCCTGCCCCCAAGCCACTGACCTCTCAACAAGCACAGTGACGGTGGGTCCTTGGGTCCCTCTGGCTTCCACCAGATGGAGGGAAGCGTCTGTGCACAGCACCACACATTTCATCTGGGATTTCACTGGACCCTCAGGATACATATTCTGTCCTTCGTGGACCAGGAAGTATTTTAGGAAGTGAATACTTTGGCAGAAACATCCCTCAGGAAGAGCAATGACCCCAA
Organism: Carlito syrichta; assembly: GCF_000164805.1. Classification (NCBI taxonomy): domain Eukaryota; kingdom Metazoa; phylum Chordata; class Mammalia; order Primates; family Tarsiidae; genus Carlito; species Carlito syrichta. The sequence goes on along the minus strand of NW_007257968.1, from coordinate 1,102,528 downwards.
GGGGGAATCCTGGAGAAAGCAATCACACAAGTAGGTCAGAAAAGGGGGTGGGGCACTCATGGGCACAGGGTCTGTGACCAGCAGGCCGATGAGGGGCCAGCAGGCTGTGAGGGCAAAATCAAGCCACAAGTGCCCTCTGAGAGCGAAACTAGTAAGCCCAGTGCCCAGTGGGAGAGAAGAGGCCCCTTGAGGGAAACTCTTCTGGGTGTGAGAAGGTGCTGGGGACCAAACCCACGAAGGAAGGCAGAGTCAACACTGGAGCAGAAGGAAGTGACAAGCGTGCCAGGGACAGAGCTACAGCCAACCATGGGCTGCAAAGGTAGACAGAGGGGAGTGGCTTCAGAAAAAGGGGTGTGTGTGTATGTGTAGACAAACAAGGATTTATCAATATCCATAAAAATGAAAACAAGCTATTAGTCAAGGGATTGTGAAATTAACATCATTCTTCTTTCCTTGAAATATCTTTTGCTTCTATAATAATGCTGTTGGTTCAATAATAAAATTCAGGAAGGCCTTTATTGATAATTATTTTGGCACCGTGTGGGGAAAATGTCCTCCAATTTGAGGCAGGGCATGGTGGCTCTTTCCTGTAATCCCAGCACTTTGGGAGGCAGAGGTAAGAGGATTGCCTGAGCCCACGGGTTCAAGACTAGCCTGGGCAACATGGCAAGCCCTTGTTTTTACAATAAACTGAAAAATTAGCTGCAGTGGCATGCGCCTGTGGTTCTGGCTACTTGGAAGGTAGAGGCAGAAAGATCATCTGAATCCAGCAGGTTGAAGCTGTGGTGGCCGAGAGCATGCCACTGCACTCCATCCTGAATGACAGAGTGAGAGAAAGAAAGAAAGAGGGAAGGGAAGGAAAAGAAGAAGGGGAAGGGAGGAAAAGGAGGAAAGAGAAGAAAGGGAGAAAAGGGAGGGAGGAAGGAAGGAAGGAAGAAGATAACCTCCGATTTGAAACCCCCACTGAACCCTTCAGATAGAGATAGCCCAAGTGAGGAAGGCATGTCACCAGGTTGGCAGACGCCTCCCTGAGAACACCAGCTCCCCTGTTTGATCACGGGCTTGCCAACAAACAGGGCACTATCCCTGCTTCTTCTCACCCACCAGGAGGGCCGTCCAGTGAAGGCGGCTACCTCCACTCTCTAGAGAAACACATCTCCAACTGCACAATGTCTAGCCATCAATTGCCTTTTTAAAAGTTTGGTAGAGTGAGACACTTCCCTAGAGACTGGTCAATTTAGGGTAAAGTAATACCATTGATTTCTGTACTTACAAAGCTGGACCCAGGACCCAAGTGCCACGCCCCTAGAATAGTTGCTGGGCTCGCCTTGACCACTTTATAGGTCTCTCAGCTCCAATACCAATAGAGTTCCTGCCAGCTGGGGAGGAGGTATAGCAGCAGGAAAGTAGATCCACTTGTTTGTAGAGTGTAGGGTTGGGAGGAGGAGGGCTGAGCCCCTAATCTCCTGCACACTCTTCATGGGAACATATTAATGAAGGCAGTGGTCATACTTCTAGGACCAGGTTTATTGAACGTCAGGCACAGAACTGGTACTCAGTAAACACATGGGCAATGGACTGTGTTAGCAATATTAAACTCAATAAGTGTTTGATGACTGAACAAATGTAGGGATAGCAGGACCAGCTCCCCAAGATGACTAGGCAGAGAGGCAGAGAGGCAAGGAAGCTCACCTTCGGTCAGGTCCCACAGCGTGAGCACACCATCCCCGCAGGCCAGCACGAGGTAGGCAGAAGAGCAGCTGAGCTGAGAGACTGTAATGGGTGCAGCACAGGGCCACACGCTCTCGGGGTCTAGGGGGAAGGACACCACTCACCAGGCTCCCTGCCCAGACCCTGCACCTACCCAACACCTCCCCTGGACAGTCCGACACCCAGACTGGTCCACCTGCTCAGGGCATCAGCATGGCAGCATCTCTCCCTCTTCTCGCCATGAATGCCATTCTCGTTCCTCAGGATAATAATAAGGCACGCTGTTCTTATTCTACAGCTAATGTTTAACCAGGACTTCCCAGGTGCCAGACACTGTGCCAGGTACTTTACAGGTGTCATCTCATTTAATTCTCACAAATAGGTCTTACTAGTCCCCTCCCCCCCATTTTACAGGTGACGAGAATGGAACTAAAAAGTAAGTGACTCGCTCCAAGCCACACAGTATAGAAGTAGAGATTAGAAGCCAGGTTGCCTAGGAGACGGATGGAAGGGAAGAAATTCTCTTTGTGAATGTCTTAACGTAACTTTTGAAGCACAATATTAAAGTATAACAGGTATCCAGCTCAAGGAATGATCACAACAGGAACTTGCTGAACTGCCTCCATGGATTTATAGAAGAAAAATTGCTCCTACTTCCTTAATGCCCTTCCATTTCCAAGAGCTTCCACATGCAGGAATGCTCTGGATTTTGCTTTTCTTACCAAAGGTATATAGCTGCCAGCAGTGGTGCAATCATTAGCTCTGTGTTTCCCATGGGAAAGCAAGGGATAGGGCGTGAAGTGGCTGACCCGGGACTACGAGGTCTGCAGACGGCTGGGCTGGGACTGGCACTGGCCTTCTGATGCCAAGTCCACTCTCTTTTGACCTCAGCTGCTTAAGGAGCCCTGTGGGCCTGACTCCGGGCTTTGTCCCTATTGTCCTGTTGTCTTTAAGAAACAGAACTGTTCAGAGACAGACACTACAGCCACTAAGCCTCCCATTTCTGCCTGCGCAGCTCAGATCCCCTAAAGTGATATTGTTGAGTTAGTCATATGCTCTCAGCTAAGCCAGAGAAAGACATGTTCCGAGAGCCCTGAGCTTAGGCAACTCCCATCTGGGCAGCGTAGTACCAACTTTATCCTTCAGAGAGCGGTTCAGTGAATAGAGGAAGAAATTGTGGCTTCTGGTCCAGTGTATGCCGAGGACACAGGCTACTCCTGGGAAAGAAGAGAGGAAAGGGGTGTCACCTAGAAGTTTGGGTGGACTCTGATTTGTAAGAAGCAGTCTGCCCAAGAGGAAGTGGGTTTGCAGCCTTAAATGGTTTGTCCTAATGGGCAACACCAGACCAAGGGGGAGGGGCTGAGCACCCCCATGAGGGCTGCTCTTAGGGCCCATGTGGCCTCCTGGGTGGGGAAGACAGTCACAACTGCCCCTTGGCTGCTTCCACATGTTCTAGAAAGATCGTGTCCACTTGGCTGTCAGTGTCCCAAGTAGCATCTTCTACAAGATGAAGTCCTACCCAGAAGCAGCCTGGCAGATGTGTGCTCAGACCCTCCTTTGGGGCAGCCACTCCCTGAAGGCAGTGCCAGCCTCTGTGACCCGATAGCACAGATGTGCTCAGGGGCCACAGACCCAAGCAGAAGCTATAGCTTGCAGCCCAATTCCCCCCTTCATTCCCTCCTACCGTGCAAGGTTTGTCATGCAGAAGTCTCTAGGAAGGCTTGATGAGGGATTGCCCCAAGGTGACCCCTTGCCAGGACAACCACCTTCTTCATGTTCATTTACCTGGGGGGCTCTTGATTTCCGTTGGCATTGCAATTACACAGCTGGGAAGGAGGAAATGGAAGGTGGCCACACTGGGCAAGAAAGAGACATGAGTCAGAGCCATGCAGGCTTCTCAGCAAGGAAAGACGCCAGCAGAGTCTTGCTACTAAGACTAGAATCAGATAGTTAGTATGGACCTTCCTAGGCATACGCTACATTCTAGGTGCTGGTCCTGCTGGGACATGCAGACCTTGGATGTTGTGTCAGATGGTCACTCCCAGGACAACATGGTACAGGGCAGAGCTCCTGCAGGAGAGGTTTCCCTCTTGGAAAGCCACTTCTGTTTTGAGAGGATCCCTTAAAAAGCAGACTTGGGTGATCTACATAAATGCTTTCTTACCCCAGGGACAATATAGTGGTGTGCTGATATACTGGGTTTTTAAAAAAAGCCCTGGTTTGTAGGGTCCACAGATTTTCATGGTGTGAGTACTCCCACAATGGACAATAACAGCTTACACAATCCCTATATCTCATCGGGCAGTGGACGCCGGTTCCAGCCCACCAGTGAAGCTGCAGACCTTGTGGTCCAGTCAGTACTAGGTAGTTGCTGCGATGGCTTAGTTTTAGGACTTGGTGTCCCGAAGTGAGAAAATTCAAGGTCCACTTGACAGCAAGATGAGAGGTTTCACTTCCCATGTGAAAACAGGAACATTCCTGAGATACATAGCTGCTGTCAGGAGAGCTGGTTCCTAAACCAGCTCTACCATGGACTCTTCAAAGCCTTGGGCTTTTTACAATCACAACATGGAGTTAATGAGGCCTAACTGCTAACAGAGATTAGAAAGTAATGTATTATAACAATGATTCACCTGTACTACATGACATTTAGAAAGGCAGGAAGGAAATGAAGAAAAATCTTAATAGTGGTAGAACTTTTATTTCTGTGTATAGACAACCAGGAAAAAAATCTTTAAAAGAGATGTTATACATAAAACTGTAAAATAAATTCTATTGCTCTCTCTCTCTCTCTCTCTCTCTTTTTTTTTGAGTTAGTCTCACTCTGCCACCCAAGCTGGAGTGCAGTGACATGCTCACGGCCACTGCAGCCTCGACCTATTGGACTCTAGCAATCCTCTCACCTTGGCCTCCCAAAGTGCTGGGATTACAGGCATGAGCCACCTCGCCTGTCCAACATAAAACTGTAAAATCAATTCCATTTCTCATTTCCATAGACATACATTCCTTTTTTTAAAATCCATGTTATCAATCTTTGTTCTAACTACAAGGGGGACCCCCAAAAACCTGGAATTTATTTATTTCCCATTGTGTATTTATTCTTACATGTCTAAACTTCAAGCTCCTTCAAAATATTCTCCATTTGATACAATACACCTATTGAGATGCTTTTCCACTGCTCAAAACAATTTTTGAACTTATCAAGCTGGATGCCTTTTAGTGCTTCTGCTGTTTTTTGTTTCACCTCTTCCACATCGGTAAAACGTTTCCCTTCGTGGACTTTTTTCATCCAGGGAAACAAAAACAATCACTTGGGATGAGATTAGGTGAATAGGGAAGGTGAGACACGGGGGCCATGCTCTTTTTGGTCAAAAACTGCTGAACACTCAACATGGTGTAGGCAAGGGCACTCGTAAGTCACCCATCACGAAATGGGCACACGAAATTCACTGAAATGCAACACAGTCTCTCACAACAACGCAGCTGGTACACTGATACCAATGGGTTCCTAGAGCACTTACCTAGTGGGAGAAACCTGTACTCCAAAGGACTTGCCCTCCAAAAGATAATTCCAGTTTTTTGCCCCCCCCATAATTAATCTCCATACAGTATGTTTAAGGTTTTCTGAAAATTCCCCCAAACTCGAAAGAGTTTTTAGATCTGGGATTAATTCAAGTCCTTGGGTTGATTCCTCCATGGGCCAAGAGAGCAGGAGCTCTGGGGCTTCCCTGGCTCCCAAGCATCAGGACTCACCTGAGCGGCTCCTCCTCCCACTCTCTGTCCAAGTACTTCTTGTAAGAAGCTTTGAAGATCGCCATTTGCTGCTCCCACTGACTGTCCTTGATGAAGTGATGCTGCCCAGAGCCCAGCCCGCAACAGTCCTCTATCTTTGCAAAGACTTCCAGGGGGCTTTTAAATGTGGTGCCTAGGTTGAAAATAGTCTAGACTCAATCAGGAGATCTGACTTTTCCTTTCCTGATTTCTCCTGCTTTCTCCATGCTTTCTGGTGTTCTTGCAGAATCCCTCATCCTCAGAAAACCCTTCTTGCTCTGCAACTGGGTCGTGAGACCAGGCATTCAGTCTTCTCTTGGCCTTTCCCCACCCGCTGGGGCTCAGGAGCCCAGGTGGACAGCAGTGGCTCTCCCTCCTTCTTCCTCTACATCTCCACCTCAGCATCACTCTCTCTGCTCTGGATCACAGAATCTCTGCAAAGGTGGCCAGGGAAATGTTCACAATGCCACTGTCGTCATCTCCCCAGCTACGGAAGGCCCCAGCCCCCCAGTTACTCTCACTTTTTAGCCATTGTTGAAGATCCACATAATTAGGCAGTCTCAGTCTCTTTCTAGGTTGTTTACCCAATTACCTTCCTTTAAAAAAAAAAATCTCTGGCCAGTCACAGTGACTCAAACCTGTAATCCCAGCATTTTGGGAGGCCGAGGCAAGAGGATTGCCTGAGCTCAGAGGTTTGAGATCAGCCTGGGCAACTTGGCGAGACTGCATCTCTACAATAAATAAAAAAATTAGCCAGGCATGGTGGCATGCACCTGTAGTTCCAGCTACTTGGAAGGCTGAGGCGGAAGGATCGCCTTAGCCAAGCAGGTCAAGACTGTGGTGGCTGTGAGTGTGCCCCTGCACTCCAGCCTGAGTGACAGAGTGAGATTCCAACTAAAAAAAAAAAATCTCCTTTCTCTGTCAATCATTTTTTCCTATTACTCCCCTTCTCTAATCTTTAATTTCCTTCTTTTTTGTCTGTTCCTAAATCCGCAGTAAGACTGGGTGACTTATTTTCTGGGTTCACACCCTGAGTTTCAGAATTCCATTCATTTTGGAAGGTGCCTGGTTTCTCAAGCTGCCCAGGAAGTCCCGCAGTGCCCTGGCTGCTTCCCCAGAGACAACAATTGTCATCAGTTTCTTGCATGGCTATCTAGAGGGAGACACCTTTTGTAAACAAATGGTGTCATATTACACACTAGTCATTTTCAAGGGGTGGTGGCAGATCAGCAGTGTCAGAGTCACCTGGGAACCTGTTAGAAATGCAGATTCTCAGACCTCCCTCAAACCTACTGGGACAGAAACTGTAGTAGAGCTCAGCAATCTGAGTTGTTATTGTTGTTTTTGAGATGGATCTCACTATGTTGCCCAGGCTGGTCTCAAAGCCCTGGGCTCAAGTGATCCTCTGTAGCTGGGATTATTGGCCAACAGCCTGGGTCTTATTGAGTCCTCCAAATGCGTCTGATGCAGCTAAGGTTTGAGTATTGCTGTTATACACACTATATCCCTTGTATTTTCACTTAAAATATGTTGAAATCACTTCATGTTAGTACTGTAAATTCTTATCATTGTTGCTTACTTTTAATTATTAAACTTTTTCTTTTCTTTCTTTTTTTTTTTGAGTTGGAGTCTCACTCTGTCGTCTAGACTGGAGTGCAGTGGCCACTCCCGGCTACCGCAGCCTCGACCTGCTGGGCTCCGGCGATCCTTCCGCCTCAGCCTTCCAAGTAGCCGGTATTACAGGCATGTGCTACCACGCCCGGCTGAATTTTTGATTTGTTGTAGAGATGAGGTCTCGCTGCTCAGGCAGGTCTCGAACCCATGGGCTCAGGCAATCCACTCACCTCAGCCTCCCAAAGGCGCGGGATTACAGGCTGAGCCACCTAGCCCGGCTGAAAATATATATCTTAATAGATTATTATAAAGCAAACTTCTTGTATGATCTACTCAAGTCAAGAGACAGAATATCACCAGCTCCCTAGAAGCTTCCCAGGGCCCCTTTCCAATCAAACTCCCTGGGAAGAGTGGCAACCATGCTCCTGACTTTTATGGTAGTCACTTAGTTGCATTTAGTTATGCCTTCACCATCTAAACATGCATCCTCTATACTATAGTTTCATATCACCTGGTACTGAACTGTACATAAGGGTATCCATACAGTATTAACTCTATGGCTGCCCTCTTTTGCTCAATAGTGCTTGTGAGATTTACCCATTTTGTTGTGTGTAGCTGTTGTTAGTCCATTTTCACTGCTGTATAGTAGTCCATTAATGAATATAATACACTGTATTTGCTCTATTGTTGATGGACATTTGGTTGTTTCACTTTGGGGTTATTACAAATCATGTCACTATTACCATTCTTGTACATGTCTCCTGGTACACATTTGCTTGCAATTCTACAGATACATATCTAGATGGAGGGTAGCCAGTGCAGGCTGGTTTGCTTAAGAGTTTCCTAGTTTCAGCACTGACAATCTCATATCCCAAGAATTCCCTCAGTCAAGCAAACTGGTAGGTTGGGTACCTAGGAGGGTAAAATGTTGCTCACAGGATATAATTTATTGTTGACTTTGCTTGATAATTCCAAACTGTCTTCCAAGTGGTTGTACAATTTTCAGTGCTAAGGACAGTATATGGGAGTTCTAATTGTTCCACATCCTAACCAGCATGTGGTAAGGTCAGTCTTTTTAAAAATTTTAGCCATCCAAGTGGGTAAGTAGTGGTATCTCACTGTGGTTTTATGTTTCCCTACCTACTAATGACAGTGCGTATATTCTCATGTATTTACAGTCCATTTGAATAATCTCTTGTATAAATAGCTTTATAATACTCTTGCCTATTTTGTACTGGACTATCTCTTTCTCATAATTTGTTGAAATTCTTTATATATTCTGAATATGGATCATTAGGAAGTTTATATGTTTTGCAAATATCTTATTCCACCGTGCAGCTTGCTTTTTCATGCTTTAATAATATCTTTGGATAATTAGAAGTTCTTAATTTTAATGTAGTCAAATTTAATCACAATTTTATTTCATTGTAAACATTTTTTGTATCTTGTTTAAAAAGTCTTTCCAGCCTAGGCAACATAGCGAGACCTCATCTCTACAAAGAATAACATTAGCCAGGCATGGTGGTGTGTGTTTGTAGATCCAGGGTGAGGAAGGAGGATGGTTTGAGCCCAGTAGTTTGAGGCTGCAGTGTACCATGACTATGCCACTGCACTCCAGCCTGGGCAACAGAGTGAGACCCCTCCCCAAAAATAAATAAAACAAAACATCCTTCCCTATCTAGTATTCATAAAGATATTACCTATATTATTTTCTAGAAGTGTTACTGTTTTGCCTTTCATATTTAATCAACAATTTATCTGAAATTTGGTTCTAGGATGAGGCAGGGGTTAGGTTTTATTTTTTGTGTCCACGTGGACAACCAATGACCACCCTTTCTCCAGTGCTCCGCAGTATTCTCTGTGATGCCTCCAGGGACCAATTATGCCTGGGTCCGCTCTGGACATTCCCTCCTGTTTCATTCATCTAATTTTCATCTGTTTTCCTTCCTTCCTTCCTTCCTTCCTTCCTTCCTTCCTTCCTTCCTTCCTTCCTTCTTTTGTGAGTTGGAGTCTCACTCTGTCACTCAGACTGGAGTGCAGTGGCCGCTCCCAGTCACTGCAGCCTCACCTGCTGGGCTCCGTCGATCCTTCCATCTCAGCCTTCCAAATAGCTGAAACTACAGGTGCGCGCTACCATGCCCGGCTAATTTTTTTATTTATTGTAGAGATGAGGTCTCGCCAAGTTGCCCAGGCGGGTCTCGAACCCGCGGGCTCAGGCAATACGCTCACCTCAGCCTCCCAAAGCGCTGGGATTACAGGCTGAGCCACCGAGCCTGGCCTCATCTGTTTTTCTACTTACTATTTCTATCTATCTATATTTCAGCAATATTTCCATTATTCACTTATCTATTTTTAAATCTTGTCTTGGCTACTGTGCATTGTAATAAATCTTTTTTTTAAATAGAGAAATAGGGTCTCAATCAGTCCCCCAGGCTGGAGTGCAGTGGTGTGATCACAGTTCACAGTAACCTCGAACTCCTGGGCTCAAGTGATCCTCCCACCCCAGCCTCCCAAGTAGCGGGCACCACCATGCCTAGCTAATGTAATAAATCTTGATAGGGCAAGTCTTATCACTATGTCCTTTTACAAGAGTAAATTTTCTTGGCCTTTTGATTCTTACAGACATTGTTAATATCACACATGAGTGCCGAGACAACACTCTATATTCTCTTCCTGCAATGGCCATCCCCTCAGCTCTTCTTGACAAAGTCCCACTTATTGTTTAAAACTTGGTCCAGCCGGGCTCAGTGGCTCAGCCTGTAATCCCGCGCCTTTAGGAGGCTAAGGTGAGTGGATTGTCTGAGCCCACGGGTTCGGGACCCACCTGGGCAGGTGAGACCTCATCTCTACAATAAATCAAAAAAATTAGCCGGGCATGGTAGCGTGCACCTGTAGTTCCAGCTACTTGGAAGGCTAGGCGGAAGGATCACCAGAGCCCAGCAGGTCGAGGCTGCAGTGGCCGGGAGCGGCCACTGCACTCCAGTCTGGGCGACAGTGAGACTCCAACTCAAAACAAAAACAAAAACAAAAACTTGGTCCAAATGTCCTTTCCACTAAAAAGCCCTTGCCTACTCCCTTGGCAGAGGCAGTCATTTCTTCCTCTGCATTTTTGTAGCTGCAGATGTTCCCATTGCTATCCTTACTACATCCCACTGTGGGGCATCCTCTTTCTCCTTTGGTAGACCACCATCTTCCACAGTGCGAGAGATGTGTTCTACTCATCTTGGAGCTTTGTGCATTATGGGCACTTAGCAAATACAAGGAATGAATAAGCATAGAAATGTAGGAATGAATGAACTCAACTTAGCACTCAGAAAAGGTATCTTTCTTTTCTGACCTTCAAATTCTGTCAGTTGATTGTATCCTGTAACATTTACTTTTTTGTTTTGTTTTTGTTTTAAGGTCCCAGAGCTTCTGAGTTTTTAAAAACTTTCCTCTTCAGAACTATGTTTGTAATTTAGATATTGCTGCTAATAAACAGAAAGATGGGAAATGTGGAGAAAGGGAAAAAAGGAAAAAATAGAGGAATCAACGGCAAAAAGAAAGAATATTAGTTGAATCATACATACCTGTAATAGGTTTAGGTGATTTGATTTTCATGATTTGAACTGGAAGACTCAACTTGATGTCTCCTTTAAAACAAACATTTGTATCCTAAAATAAGGAAAAGGCATAGTTAGTAATTCATCAAAGAAGATGAAATGGAATCATTAAAGATACTCATTCTAAAAGAAGCCAAAAAAAGAGGGAAAGGGAAGAAAAACAGATGGTATGAACAGAAAGTAATAGCAAGGGGTGGTAGATTTAAACCCAAACATATTTATAATCACATTAAATGCATACAGTCTAAACACTCCAACTAAAAGAGCCTAGGCGTGATAGCTCATGCCTGTAATCACAGCAATTTAGTAGGCTGAGGCAAGAGGATTGCTTGAGCTCAGGAATTTGAGACCAACCTAGGTAACATAGCAAGACCTTGTCTCTACAAAAAATAAAAAAAATAGCCAGGCATGGTGGCATGCACCTGTAATCCCAACTATCCCGGAATTTGGGCCAGAAGAATGACCTGAATCCAGGAGGTTGAGGCATGCCACTACACTCCAGCCTGGGTAACAGAGTAAAACCCTGACTCAAAAAAAAAAAAAAAAAATTAAATTAAAAAATAAATAAATCGGTGGCTCAGCCTGTAATTCCGTGCCTTTGGGAGGCTAAGGTGAGTGGATTGCCTGACCCTGCGGGTTCGAGACCTGCCTGGGCAGCAAGACCTTATCTCTACAATAAATAAAAAAATCAGCCGGGCGTGGTAGCACATGCCTGTAATTCCAGCTACTTGGAAGGCTGAGGCGGAAGGATTGCCGGAGCCCAGCAGGTCGAGGCTGCGGTGGTCGGGAGCGGCCACTGCATTCTAGTCTGGGCGACAGAGTGAGACTCCAACTCAAAAAAAAATAATAATAATAAAATAAAATAAAAAACAAATAAATAAATGGTAGAGACTGTCGAATCATATAAAAAGGCAAATATATGCTGTCAAAAAAACCCTCATAGGCCAGGCGCAGTGGCTCACTATAATCCCTGCACTTTGGGAGGCTGAGGTGAGAGGATTGCCTGAGCCCACAGGTTCGAGACCAGCTTAGGCAGCTTGGTGAGACCTCATCTCTACAATAAATCAAGAAAAATTAGCCGGGCGTGATGGCGCATGCCTGTAGATCTGGCTGCTTAGAAGGCTGAGGTGGAAGGATCACCTGAGCCCAGCAGGTCAAGGCTGCAGTGGCCGTAAGTGTGCCATTGCACTACAGCCTGGGTGACAGAGTGAGACTCTGACTCAAAAGAAAAAAAATAAATTCATTTTATCACCCACCATCTGAAGTCATAGGTGAAAAAAAAACCTCATTTAAAATGACACAAAATACATTAAGCGTAAAATTATAGAAAAAGATACATCTTATTAAAACTAATCAAAAGAAAATTGGGGTGGCCATATTAATATCTGACACAGAATATTTCAGAACAAAGAATATTACCAGGAATCAAAGGGTCAGTGAATAATAATAAAATGGTCAATTTATCAGAAGACATAACATTCCAAATTATTATAATAGAGCATCAAAGCATACAAAGCAAAAATTCATACCAATAAAAGAAATAGATAAATCTACAATCTTAGAGACTCCTTTTTCAATAACCAATAGAATAGGCAGACACAAAATCAGTAAGAATATAGTAAGGATATAGAAGGAAAAGCAGTCAGGATATTGAAGACTTGAATAACTTGATCAAAACAGCAGAATATACATTTGTTTCAAGTGCACATAGAGCACTTACCAAAATAAATCATATTCTTGGCATAAAACAAGTCATCATAAAATTAAAAGCATTCAAATAAAGTATGTTCTCTGATCGCAATGGAATTAATGTAGAAACTGATAAAAGAAAGACTGGCCAGGTGTAGTGGCTCATGCCTGTAATTCCAGAACTTTGGGAGGCCAAGGCAGGAGAACTGCTTGAACCCAGCAGTTTGAGACCACTCTAGGCAACATAGCCAGACCCTGTCTCTTCAAAAAATATAAAAAATTAGCCAGGCATGGTGGTATGCACCTGTAGCCCTAGCTACTTAGGAAGCTGAGGTGGAAGGAACATCTAAGCCCAGGAGGTCAAGGCTGCAGTGAGCCATGCCACTGCACTCCAACCTGAGCAACAGAGTGAGACCCCCATTCAAATAAATAAAGCACTGGGATTACAAGCATGAAACCATCATGCTCAGCCTTTCAACTTCTTCTATGATTATTAATCCATCATTTTTTTAAAATGCTGAGCCAATTTTAGTCATAATTTAATTTAGACATTCTAATTTATTAGGCTATGTGTTTATGTAAACATGTTTCTCTTACAATATAAAAATTAAAACATCATCTCTGTCTAAGTTCATCCCCTTGGCAGGGCATGGTAGCTCAAGCCTGTAATCCCAGCACTTTGGGAGGCCAAGGCAGGAGGATTGCTTGAGGCCAGGGGTTCGAGACCAGCCTGGGCAACATAGTAAGACCTCATCTCTACAAAAAATTTTTAAAAAATTAACCAGGTGTGGTGTGTGCCTGTAGTCCAGCTACTCAGGGGGCTGAGGCAGGAGGATCACCTGAGCCTGGGGTAGTAATATCTGGTTACAGCATTGTCACTGCCTATTCTCCCTTGCTTCCTATCAATTTTCTGAAATTTGATGTCTTTCTAATTTTTTTCACTGAAACTAAAGACCTGATGAATACTGATACAACCATTGACCAGCAATAACTAGTTGAAACATATAGATGGAAGAATGAGCACGTTTTTAATTCCCTTCCCTCCTGAGACCCCATCAACATGACAGTAAAGATTTTTAAGACAAAAATTCATGAGAATTAAGAGAATAAAAGAGGACACAAAAGTAACAACATTTTAAAGCTGAAAAGCAGATGGCTAAATGATTTTGCAGACGCAAGAAAGATTCTAATCCAGTGGAGTGAAAGACTACTAGTCACCTATTCATCCCACAAACCCTCAAAGACTTAGGAAAATGACAGATCAGGTATCTCTGGAAGTTGAAGTGCTTGTGGGGCTAGCAACAGGAGAATTGGTTGAAAAATCTCTTTGCAAAGTCTGAGTCTAAACTCAGACTCCTTCCCTAACTCCACGCAGCCAATCGGATAAAGGTAAAGTTTACATACTGAATGATGGGAAAGCCCATCAGTCAAAAGCAAAATACTCCAGGACATTGACACAAGGGTTTCCCAGTAAAACATCCCAGTGAAGGCACCTTATAGTACAACCAAAGGCAACAAGCCTCACCTATGCACACTCCATTCACAAAAGAATTATGAATTAAAGAATAAAATGTCAAAAAAACAAAACTATGAAAGTATTAGAGGAAAATACCAGATTTATTTATAACCTTGAGGTAAGGAAGACTTTCTTTCTTTCTTTCTTTTGAGAAAGCAGGATTTATTGAGAGGACAGAAAAACTCCCACAGTGGGAGGGGACCGGAAGGGAATGCCCAAGGAAGGCTTTCTTAAGTGCAATGGCTGTAAAGAAAAGATAGAAAAATTTGACAATATCAAAACTTAAGACTTCTTTACATCAAAAACATATAAACAAAGTAAAAAAGGAAATAACAGATTGGAAGAAAATATATAATGGGCAAAGGATACATACAGGCAATTCATAAACAGAAAACCTCAATGTCCAATAAAAATATGAAGGGAACAATGAAATCTGCAATGACATGCTGTTTTTTCCCACCAGTTTGCAAAAAATAATAATATTTATTGGTACTATCGAGATCCATGAAGCTGCAGGGAAATGTTGATTAAATGCAAAATGTTACACTATTTTTGTTGGACAATTTAGCAGCGTTTGTACTAAAACTAAAAATGCACATACCCTTGAGGGGCACTCAGGTTTACAAAGAAGAATATTACAAAGGTTTTAATTGTGTTGTATAAAAGCCCCAAACTGGGAGCAAGTTCAATATCGTCAATAGACCAGTAGCCATATAAACCATGGTACATCTATAATGTAGACTATAACACAGTAAGCCAAAAGAACAAGGCAGGCTTCTTTGACATAGAAAAACCGTGCCAACAAATTGACGAGTAAAAAAATGCTAGTTTGTAAGAAAATACATATAGTATGATGCCACTTATGGAGAAAAAAATTCCAGTGGAGCAAAACTATATTTTTCAAAATAAACAAATATAAAAATATAAATATACAACAAAAGAATTAGAAAACACATACCATACAAATAATGGTGATTACCTCTGGAGAGGGGTGTTTATCTGAATTTCTTGACCTTTCTAAGAATGATATATTCATGTGTTATTTTTATAATTCGAAACACAATGCAATTTAAAAATGGAAAAAGGGTGCTCTAAGGAGAGACTTCCATTTCACAAGTTCATCATTACTCTATGATATGCCCGAGTCTTCCAAGAGGTAAGCCTCTGGAAAGAATGGTGTGCAACCAGTCCCCAAGAGTGCCAGGGAACTCCAGGGAAGCAGCTCTGTTCTCTATTCCATCACAAAGATACTTGGGCTGTTGTTTTGGCAAGGGCAAATCTGGGTTTCATGGGGCCTCTTTAAGAAAAAGAACACAAAATGCCCATGGCCACTCTAATACTACTCAATATGGGGGAACTTTTGTGACAGAAGAAGTTCGAGTGAAGAGACAAGGGTATTAAGTGACTGTGGTTAAAATATGCTACCTTTGCCAATTTTACAAAAATATAGGACTATAAGAACACATTGATAGGGCCCCTCCCAGAGGCCCGAGTAAGGGACCTAAAATTTAAGTTCCTTTAACTTCACATAAACTCATCTCTGGACAAATGACTTGAGTCAATTATCCTCAAGGACAGGAGGTTATCTTCAGTGGTTATGAGGCACAAGATTAAGTCAGAAAAAGTTGAAAAAATCCCTGATGGAACATTTTCTTTTCTTTTCTTTTTTTTTGAGTTGGAGTCTCACTCCATCTCTCAGGCTGGAGTGGAGTGGCATGCTCACGGCCACCCCAGCTTCGACCTGCTGGGCTCAGGCTATTCTTCTGCCTCAGCCTTCCAAGTAGCTGGAACTACAGGCATGCGCTACCAAGCCTGGCTAATTTTTTGATTTACTGTAGAGATGAGGTCTCGCCAAGTTGCCCAGGCTGTTCTCAAACCAGTGGGCTCAGGCAATCCCCTCACCTTGGCCTCCCAAAGTGCTGGGATTACATGTTTGAGTCACCATGCCTGACCAACATTTTCAATATGGAAATAACATATTCGATATTTAAGGTACATTTCAAGTAAAAATAAAAATCTCTAAAATGTAATTTAAGTCTCTCTAGAGATATTCTTTAAAGTTTCTTACCATATCTAAATGATCTGTAGAAATGGAATCAGGAGTGTTCTGAGGAGAAAAATGATAAATTAAATCACAATAGGTTAGATATAGCTTCCCCCTCCCTCTTCAATCTGAGATGCTCTTTCTCCCCCCAGTTACTCTTGTGAGAAGTAAATTCACGCAGCAGACATGGAGGGCCAGTATTTGTGTGGTCCTCTGGCCTGTAGGACATTAACAATATGATCCCTACTTTTCAGGATCTTAAAAAGCAGTCAGGGAGGTCTTTGCTTGGCTACCATTTGCTTTTGTTAAACTAGTCTGGCCATGCTTCCCTAAGCTTTGGCCCCTTCCTCTACCTTGGGAAGGTGAATCTCCTCTCTCTCTCTAATTTACTTTCTAAATAAACTGTGCTTTTCAATTAAAAAAAAAAGTAGTCAGGGAAATAGGAAATAGTTAATGACAATAAGAGGAAATATAAATGAAGAGAGGTGAGGAAACAGGTTATAACACCATTATAAAAACTGAAGTTGAGCCAGGTATGGTAGCTCATGTCTGTAACCCCAGCACTTTGGGAGGCCGAGAGAGGAGGATTGCTTGAGCCCAGGACTTCGAGACCAGCCTGGGCAACATAGCAAGACCTTGTCTCTACAAAAAAAAAAAAAATTAGCCAAGCATGTGCCTATAGTCTCAGCTACTTTGGAGGCTGAGGTAGAAGGACTGGCAAAGCCCAAGAGGTAGAGGCTGTGGTGAGCCATGACTGTGCCACTGCACTCCAGCCTGGGTGACAGGCTCAAAAAAAAAAAACTAAGTTGAAGTATACTATATTTCTGATTAGCAAAATATATCTATCAATGATGTGGAGAATTATATTTAATTAACTCTAACACAGTTTATAGTAAAAGAACTACCACTGTAACTGGCATTAGTTGGTTGTTTCTCAGTGCAAGGAAAAAGGAGTGCATTATGGTGAGAAACCACCCTCTCTTCAAAGTGCTTAGATAACAAATTACACCATCAAAACACAGACCTTCTGAATACTAAGTATGATGCTATGGGATTGGTTGATGGAAAGCAGAAGGTATGGTCTTAACAATGGAGAAGTTTACCATCTAGTGAGAACAAAACAACTTTCATGCATAACATGATAAATCAAAACCAAGGTAGCATGCGAGATGTTATCAAAAAACTGTAAGAGTTTAGAGGAGGAAGGCCTCTGGCCTGGCAACACTAGCAGGAACATAGGTCTACATCTAACCCTAAGACATTCACCGGGAGAAAGGAATTTTGTTCAAAGCCACTCGGGGAGCTCAGCAGTAAATGGCAGTCTCAGTCTTGGTCTCCTATAGTAATAATTTCACGAGTTCTTTAGCACCCAAAACAATGTGTTTTTTTTGTTTTTGTTTTTTTGTTTTTTTTTGAGTTGGAGTCTCACTCTGTCACCCAGACTGGAGTACAGTGGCATGCTCCTGGCCACCGCATCCTCAACCTGCTGGGCTCTGGCGATCCTTCCACCTCAGCCTTCCAAGTAGCCAGAACTACAGGCATGCGCTACTCCGCCCAGCTGATTTTTTATTTATTGTAGAGACAAGGTCTCGCCAACTTGCCTGGGCGGGTCTTGAACCCGCGGGTTCAGGCAATCCACTCGCCTCGGCCTCCCAAAGTGCTGGGATTACAGGCTGAGCCACAGAGCCCGGTCAACAATGTGTTTTAAAAGGGTGCTCATGGCAACTCTTTTGGGTCCCCTCCCGCTGCTTTTTCAACTATAAATAAATAAATAAATAAATAAAAATAAAAGGGCGCTCAATAAATATTAGTTATTGGTGGTTTAAAAATAATAAGCACACGTTTTATGAATAAGTAAATTAAGTCTTAATCCTGAGCAATTGCATCTTAAAGACATAGCACAAGGCCCAAGCATCACATACCACTAAACTGAACTGGTCGAGTTCCTACCTTGTAAGGCTAATATAAAGAATATGCATATTCCCGTATATTGAGAACAATCCCTTTATACCATAATCTGTCACCTTTAGTAGAATTTGCGGCATGAAAAGATTATTCCAGACAGGAGGGGGAGAAATTGCCTAAGAAACAGGAGTCAGGACAGACGAGACCAGAAGTGCCTGGGAGTGGTCTCGGTAGAGTGGCAACTCCCAGACACCAGAGACACTGAGATTCCCACTATGGAAGACACCTTTACTTTTTAATATCTTTTTTTTTTTTTTTTTGAGTTGGAGTCTCACTCTGTCGTCCAGACTGGAGTGCAGTGGCCGCTCCTGGCCACTGCAGCCTCGCCTGCTGGGCTCCGGCGATCCTTCCGCTTCAGCCTTCCGAGTAGCCGGAATTACAGGCATGCGCTACCACGCCCGGCTGATTTTTTGATTTATTGTAGAGATGAGGTCTCGCTGCCCAGGCAGGTCTCGAACCCACGGGCTCAGGCAATTCACTCACCTCAGCCTCCCAAAGGCGTGGGATTACAGGCTGAGCCACCGAGCCCAGCTTACTTTTTAATATCTTAATGTAGCCACAGCAAATCAATCTGGAAGACACGGGCCAATGTTCCTGTTGTTCTCTCTTACAGCCCAGAGGCCTCCTCAGTCTTGAAATTCCAAGGACGATTTAAGCTAGATGTGGGTCAAGGGTAGGGAGAAACATCAGCTGAAAGCGAAGAGGTTTCCTACCAGTTGCGGCTGTTTGCCCTTTTTCTTTGGATTTAAAGTGAGTTGGGGGTGCTCCATTTCCCTGAGCCAAGACTCCTTGGGCAATTTATACACATCCAGCCAAACATCTCCAGCTCCTGCATTGGGAAACCAAAGAACCATTGAGCAACTGCAAGCAGGCCACAGGTTTCCTCAGAAACGGCCTGTCTTCTCAGAACCGCTGGCACGGAAACCAGCCACCTCTGTAGCAGCCACCCAGGGAATAACTTGCACAAGTGCAGAAGACATAGTTCTGCAATGGTGATTGCAAGTCCTCACTCCCCATATGACTTTCCCATGAAGCGTTATCTCCTCCAGCTGCTGCCAGTTAGCTAAGGGAAACAGGCTTCTCACACTGATGGGACTAATGCAACAGTTTTTAACCAGTCTGCTTTGCCCAGTCTCCATGTTTTCTGTAACAAATGGTAAATTCCACTGACATTTTGCCTTTAGTTATGTCTATCTGGGGAGTAAGGTGGCATATATAGAATTAGTAGCTGAGAGGATTATGGCTAAGGAAGGGTTAGAAGTGAGAAGGATGCCCCCAAAGAATTTTTCTGACTGATATTTGAAGAGAAGACAACCTCTGGGGTGGTTGGGGGACTTTGTTTTGTCACAGAAATATGTTCAGCTTCTGTACCAGATACCTGCTAACCTGGGAAAGGTTGTTCTCTGATGGAATGGGATCCTGGCTTAATGTGTCCTTAAAAAAGTAATCATCCTAGTCAAGTGCAGTGGCTCACACCTGTACTACCACAGAACTTTGGGAGGTGGAGGTGAGATGATTGCCTGAGTCCAGGGGTTCAAGACCAGCCTGGGTAACTTGGTGAGACCTCGTCTCTACAATAAATTAAAAAATTACCTGGGCATGGTGGCATGCACCTGCGATTCCAGCTACTTGGAAGGCTAAGGTGGAAGGAACACTTGAGCCCAGCAGATCGAGGTTGTGGTGGCTGTGAGCATGCCACTGCACTCTAGCCTGGGTAACAGAGTGAGACTCCTACTCAAAAAATAAAAGTAATCATCTGGACCCCTTAATTGCAGACTTTTGACCTCCAGAACTGTGAGAGAATAAATAAAATATCTATTGTGAAGGCATCCAGTTTGTGGTACTTTGTTATGGCAGCCTTAGGAAACTAAAAGAAATGGCGCAAAAGTGTCCTTAAATACAGAAAGCATTATAAAAGATTCATCTTCCTCAAGAACCTAATATTTGGGGGACCTTGGACAAAGCTATTAAATAGAAGCCCATGTACCATATATCTACATGTGCCAAAGTTTAAAATCAAGATAACAAACATTTGGATAAAGTATGTTCTATTACCACAGTGATAACAGGCAAGATCCAACGATGAGTGCTAAGATTGGTGGGTAAAACTTGAAGGAGAAACAGGACATTTGCATTGTCTCAAAGTGTCTCCTCCAAAATGTTTATTAATTACTGTGGTGGTTTTAACATATGTCCAAAAATTCTTTGATTCTCCTAACTCCAGGAGGTGATACTTAAATCATCTCCCCTTAGCCGAGCTTGGTGGTTCAGCCTATAATCCCATGCCTTGGGAGGCTGAGGTGAGTGGATTGCCTGAGCCCATGGGTTCGAGACCCGCCTGGGCAGCGAGACCTCATCAAAAAACCAGCTGGGGGTGGTAGCGCATGCCTGTAATTCCAGCTACTTGGAAGGCTGAGGCGGAAGGATCGCCGGAGCCTAGCAGGCCGAGGCTGCGGTGGCCGGGAGCGGCTACTGCACTCCAGTCTGGGCGACAGAGTGAGACTCCAACTCAAAAATAAATAAATAAATAAATAAATAATCTCCTCTTGAGTGTGGTCTGGACTTAATGACTTGTTCCTTACAGAGTATGGGAAGGGGAAAACAGTAGCTCTAAGTAGACAAACCTGGCAGACACCACTGTAAGTGATCAAGGTATATCAGCAGTGGTGAGTCACGTTGCTGTCACGTACCCCTTAATATAACACAATGAGAAGAACACTTTGCCTCTGTGAAGTGCCTGTTGTCACTATTTTTTTTTTTGAGTTGGAGTCTCTGTCGCCCAGGCTGGAGTGCAGTAGCACACTCACAGCCACTCCAGCGTCTACCTGCTGGGCTCTGGCAATCCTTCCACCTCAGCCTTCCAGGTAGCCAGAATTACAGGCACGTGCTACCGTGCCTGGCTAATTTTTTATTTACTATAGAGATGAGATCTCGCCAGGTTATCCAGGCTGGTCTTGAACCCATGCAGGCAATCCATTCACCTCAGTCTCCCAAAGTGCTGGGATTACAGGCTGAGCCACCGAGCCCAGCTGGTAACAGAATATATTTTATTCACATTTGTTATCTTATTCCCCACCCTCCCCAAATCATCCTTAACCTTAAGAGGGACATTCTACAGAATATCTGACTGGCACTCTTTAAAAGTGTTAAGGCCATGAAAAACAAGGAAAAACCAAGAAACTGTCACAGATAATAAATTAAGGAGACACAATGACTAAATACAAAATACAATAGGGTACCCTGGATTGAACCTTGGAGAAAAAAAAATTAGTGAAGAAACGACTGAAATCTGAAAAATAAATCTGTTATTTTGACAAATATAGTATGGTCATGTTGAATCCTATTGGGAAGCTGAGTGAAGGCATAGGGTAACTCTCTGAACTATCTTTGCAACTTCTCTGTAATTCAAAAATAACTTCTAAATAAAAGCTTTGTAGGGAAAAGAGTAATCATCTGGAAGAGACTGACAATCTGAAGCTTTTCCCGTTCTCTGGTTCATCTTGCCTTGCAGGAGGAAGGCTGCAAAGTTCCCTCCCTGAGAGATCTTCATCTTTACACAGGTGGTTTGCTTGCTGGCATCATCCTGAAAAAGAAAAGAGATGCTGGCAGAGTAAGCTTAGCCTGTGACAGTGGTATCTTCCAGGGCCTTCTGTGATTCACCCCAGGAACAGAGATCTTTGTAAGGTGTGAGACATGACAAGAGGTCTCACACTGCTTCATAGTTTCCATTTTTGTACAGGAATTTTGTATGTAAAGACACGGAATTTGCTTTTCTGTCTAAACACTTTTGGACTTATTTCCTGGTTTCTTAAATACTTCTGGTGATGTGTGGCATACCGCTGGATCTCCTGGTAAAACCTGCTCGGATAATGGGCAAGGTGAGAGAGACTCAATGGGAATAGTTGTGCTTACCTTTAGAGTTTGATGATGCAGGGCACAGTGGCTCATGCCTGTAATCCCAGCAGTTTGGAAGGCAGAGGCAAAAGGATTGCCTGAGCCCAAGGGTTTGAGACCAGCCTGGGCAACTTACTGAGACCTCATCTCTACAATAAATAAAAAAATTAGCCAGTTGTGGTGGTGCATGCCTGCAGTTCCAACTACTTGGAAGGCTGAGGCAGAAGGATTGCCTGAACCCAACAGGCTGATGCTGCAGTGGCTGTAGGCGTGCCACTGCACTCCAGCCTGGGAGGCAAAGTGTGACTCAAACTTTAAAAAAAAAAAAAAAAAAAAAAGAGCTTGATGACTACTAGCAACATAAGATGGGGTTAGAGCAGTTAGGCTGGTAAGCTCCCTAATTTATTTTATGAGAACTAGTTTAAAATTTTAAAAATTTATTTTTTTGAATATCAATTTATTGTTATGGAAATTTTAAAAAATACATAGAAAGAAAATAGAAAAAAATCCCTATGTATGCATTACTCAACTTCAATAATTATCAATAAATGACAAGCCTTGTTTTATTTATTACCTCCTAAACTCATTAACATTTTTATTTAATTAAGCTTAAAAGATTAACAATAATGTTTTTAATTTTTATTTTTGTGAGTTAGGGTCTCACTCTGTCACCCAAGCAGTGCAGTGGTATGATCATGGTTTACTGTAGCATTGACCTCTTGGGCTCAGGTGATTCTTCCACCTCAGCCTCCTGAGTAGCTAGAACCACAGGTATGTACCATCACACCTGGTTAATTTTAAAATTTTTTTTGTAGAAACAAGGTCTTTCTATGTTGCTTAGGTTGTTTTTTTCGTTTGTTTGTGTTTTTTTTTTTTGAGTTGGAGTCTCACTCCGTCACCCAGACTGGAGTGCAGTGGCTGCTCGACCTGCTGGGCTCCGGTGATCCTTCCAAGTAGGCTGGTCTTGAACTCCTGAGTTCAAGCAATCCTCTCACCTCTGCCTCCCCAAATGCTGAAATTAACAGGTGCGAGCTACTGTACTTGGCAATGAACAATAATTCTTAAATATCATCCAGTCTGATTTTGAATTACCTTGTCTCATAAATGTCATATCTTTTCACAATTGGTTTGTTCAAATCAGGATCCAAATGATTTATCTCTTAAGTCTCTGAATTTAAAATAGTTCCCCCATTTGTTTTTCTGCCTGCCACTTACTTGTTGAAGAAACCAGGTCATTTATCCTATGGAATTTTCACATTCTGGATTGCATCTCTATGGTTCCTGTGTCTTCTGTAAACAGGTACCCAGATCTAGAGTTTTGATTAGATTTAGGTTTGTTTCAGCAAGAGTACTCCACAAGTACACTGTGTCCCTTCTACTGGATCACACCAGGAGGTATATCAGCTGGTTGGCTCTCTTTTTGTAATGTTAAGGTTGTTCACTGAGAACAGGTGGTGTCACCGTGCCTCATCAATTATAAAGTTCCCCATCAGCCATTGGTGGTTACTACCTAGACCATTACTCATTAAAATGGCTACAAAATCAAGATAGTTCAATTCTATCATTCTTTCTGCATTTGTTATAATTCTTCTACAAAAAAAATTTCATCCTCAATTATTTGATTCCCTTGAAATACAGCCCATATGAGAAAGAATAAAAGATTGATTATTTCTCTTGTCAGCTTTCAGAATACTAAGTTTGTGCCCTAGCAACTTCTAAAGGTGACAATAAAGTATTTTAAATTATTATGAATTCATGTATTTTAAACATTTTTAGTGTGTTTTAATCTACCAACAGTACTCTCTTTTTTTTTTTTGGTTATGTTCCTGTCTAGTCTGTGTATCCCTCCCTGTTATGGTGGTCTTATAAAATGAGTTGAGGAATATTTCCTATATTTCTTTAGGGAGTTTTTAAAAAGATAAAATTTAAGTACAGGTAAAGGCACAGGTATTCAATGAGTTTTGACAAATCTATTCATCCATGTAACTAGCATCCAGTCAAGATATAGGACACTGCCATTATCCTAGAAAGTCCCCTTATGCCTAGGTCAATTACATCTCTATATGCAACCAATGTTCTGCTCTCCATCACAACATAGTTTTGCCCATTCTCAAATTTCTTATCATTGGAATGTACTCTTTTTGTTTCTGGCTTCTTTTACTCAACTTGATGTTTCTAAGCTTCATCCCTTGTGTTATGATCATCAATTCATTATGCTTTATTGCCAAATAGTGTACCACTGAATAATTATACCACAAATTTTATTTGTTATGATTGTACCCAGGTTTTTTTTTTTTTTTGAGTTGGAGTCTCACTTTGTCGCCCAGACTGGAGTGCAGTGGCACACTCCCGGCCATCGCAGGCTTGACCTGCTGGGCTCCAGTGATCCTTCCGCCTCAGCCTTCCAAGTAGCTGAAACTACAGACACGTGCTCCCACGCCCGGCTAATTTTTTTATTTATTGTAGAGATGAGGTCTCGCCAAGTTGCCCAGGCGGGTCTCGAACCTGTGGGCTCAGGCAATCCACTCACCTTGGCTTCCCAAGGCGCGGGATTATAGGCTGAGCCACGGAGCCCGGCTTATAACTGTTTTTCAAAGTGGTTGTACTATTTTACAGCCTCACCAGCAATGTCTGAAAGTTCTTATTGCTCTGCATTCTCACCAGTATTTGGTATGACCACTCTTTAATTTTCAGCATTATAATAGATGTGTAGTGGCATCTCATTGTGATTTTAATTTATATTCCTCTGTTAACTAAGTACTTAGTAAGTACTTTAAAAATTGGTAGCCGGGCTCGGTGGCTCAGCCTGTAATCCCACGCCTTTGGGAGGCTGAGGTGAGTGAATTGCCTGAG
>NW_007257968.1:1064881-1077571 GCF_000164805.1 Carlito syrichta | reverse complement strand
ATCGAGTGAGACTCCGACTCAAAAAAAAAAAAAAAAATTGGTTATTCATATATCTTCTTTTGTAAAATGTCAATTCAAGCTTTTTGCCAGTTTTTGTTGGGTTGTCAGTATATTATTGATTTGAAGTTCTTTATAAATTCTGGATATAAATACTTTAAAGGAGATACACACACACACACACACACACACACACTCTTTAGATATTTTCTCCCAATCTGTCTGTGGCTTGTTTTTTCATTTTCTTAATATTGTCTTTATTATAATGGTTTGCCGTTTGACTTTTTTTGAAAACAAATTAAGTACTAATGTTTTAACATTTTTAAAAAAATGAGGTTCTTGGCCAGGTTATGGTGGCTCATGCCTGTAATCCCAGCACTTTGGGAGGTGGAGGTGAGATGACTGCCTGAGCCCACAGGTTTGAGACCAGCCTGGGCAATTTAGTGAGACTGCGTCTCTACAATAATTAAAAAAATTAGCCAGGCACATGGCTGTGGTTCCAACTACTTGGAAGGCTAAGGTGGAAGGATCACCTGAGCCCAGCAGATTGAGGTTGCAGTAGCCATGAACATGCCATTGCACTCCAGCCTGAGTGACAGAGTGAGACTAAAATAATAAAAATTAAAATAAAATAATAAAAATTAAAATGAGGTTCTTATATAGAGCCTTGGTGATAAGTATATAGGTAAATACCATTACAATTCTTTCAACTTTTCTGTGGGCCTGAAATTTTTCATAATAAAATGTTGGGAGGAAAAAGATTCTTTGAGTGATGTGACTATGTTGTTCATCTAGTTCCCTTAGCAAATCAAATACTTACCAGGTACCAACAACAACAAAAAAAGTTCTTAAAAATCTCAACTTGGTCAGGGAAGAGGGGGGTGGGAGTGGCAGTTGAGGGAAACTGCTAGGGGAGGGAGGGGCACACCTCATTGACAAGGGTACCTGCATAATTAAAATTTGTATACTTAACCCTGAATCGTACCCCACATCTTTATAATAAAAAAAAACTCAACTTGACCAGATATGAAACAATTTAAAAACCTTAAAAAGTATATTGAGAAAAGCCAGGCTTTTTACAAACATTTGTAATTACCAAAAAAACCACAAAAAACCAAACCAGATGCTAAATAGATAATACAAATAATTCCAGCTATCTGGTCAACAGGCAAAAAATAACAACACAACAACAGCCAAACACTTAGGTCTTCAGTCCTAATCTTTGTTCATTTTGCTGGGATTTCCTATTCAGTTCCTCTTGTCAGGTGACTATACCAGATAACAGCAGAGAGATGGTGAGCCTGCCCCATCAGCCTGCTCTGCTTGGCCTCCGGAGTGGAGGACTTTTCAGCTAAGGGATCTGTTACTTTTCTCACCCACTTTGGGGTTTTCTGCATCTGTAACTGAAGTTGCAGTTGCTGACCTTGGGTCTCACTGCCTTGACATTCCTTCTCTTCATTGCTGACATCTCCAAGCTGTGTCTGGCTAGGAGAGCCCCATGGGAATCGTGGTCTAGGACCCCATACACATTCTGTGTTATTGGTCCACCTTGCTCTCCTGCGCCCTGGTTGTTGGTCCTTCCATCACTTCTCCCTGCACAGGAGGTTTGAATATCATGGGTGCCCCGAGTCCCTGCATGCTGAGAATGGTTGCACATGCTGGGCCAGTGCGTGGAACCCAGCCTGCAGGAGCACCCTCCAAATCTCGGTCCTTTCTCTCACCATTCTGACAATTCTGCTAGCAAGTGCATGGAGGGCTGGCTTTATGATGGGAACAGAGTTCCTAACGGTTAGTCGGCTGTACATCTACTGCCTGGCATCAGAATGACAGGAAGCCCTGTAGCATTTGCTGCCTCTGCACCCTTCAACAACATCAAACTCCATCTCCCACACCCTCAGGCACTTCCTGGGGCTATTCATCTATGACCAAATACATATCCTTGGCGTCCTTCCTGTTGATGAAACCTTACCCATTCCTTGCATTGAATCTTTTGTTCCCTACTCTACACTATACCACCCTGAATGTGCCTGATTTCATCTGAATTATTTGTTCCCTAAACCTTTGTCTCCATGACCTTCTTTTTCCAGGTGACCGATATGTGGCCACTCAGGCCACCACTGCCTGTGGTGGTGTGGGCAGTGTTTAGGGTGAGAACTGCTGGGTCTCAGTCACAATCTTTGCTCAGGGTTGCGGCAATGGTAATTGGGGCCAGCTACAACAGCTGTGGCTCTTCCTGGGGTGTGACTGTCACTAGGCCAGGTGGCAGTGGGACTGCTCAGGCTCCTGCTCCAAACAGACTGAACTCTAGTACTCCAATAGCATCTTTTGGTAAGCAGAAGTTTATTAGAGGTATAATGGTGTAATAAACTGCTTTTTTTTAGAGACAAAGTTTCACTCTGTTGCCCAGGCTGGAGTACAGTGCCATAATCACAGCACACTGCAGCCTCAAACTCCTAGGCTGAAGCAATCTTCCCACCTCAGCTTCCCAAGGAGCTGGGACTACAGGTGCATGCCACCCCTGGCTAATTTTTAAATTTTATTTTATAGAGCCAGGGTCTTGCTATATTTCTCAGGCTGGTCTCAAACTCCTGGTCTCAAGGAATCCTCCTGCCTTGGCCTTCCAAAGTGCTGGGATTACAGGTGAGAGCCACCATCCCTGGCCAAACTGCATGTTTGAAGTATACAATTTGATACATTTTGACACATGTATACCCCTTGAAGCCATCATCACAAATAAAACAGTGAACATATCCATCACCTCCAAATGTTGTACTGTTCCAAGTAACAACAGATCTGTTTTCTGTCACTATATATGTTTGCATTTTCTAGAATTTTATAAAAATTAAATCATATAGTATACATTCTTTTTATCCCCCCAAGTCGGGGTCTCACTCTGTTGCCCAGGCTGGAGTACAGTGGCATGATCATGGCTCACCACAGCCTCAAACTCCTGGGATGAAGCAGTCTCCTGAGTAACTGGGACTACCAAACATGCACCACCAAGCCTAGCTAATTTTTGAATTTTTTGTAGAGACAAGGTCTTGCTCTGCTGCCTAGGTTCATCTCAAACTCCTGGGTTCAAGTAATCTTCACACCTTGGCCTCTCAAAAGTGCTAGATTATGAAAGGAAGCCACCACGCCCGGCTGGATTATTTTCACTTGACTTCTTTTACTCAGCATAATAAGTCTGAGATTTGTACATGTTGTTATACACATTAATAGTTAACTCCTTCTTCTTGATGAAGAAGTATTCCATTGTATCCCACCTGTTGATAGACATTTGGGTAGTTTCTTGTTTTTTGTTATTACAAATAAAACTGCTACAAACATTCATGTACAAGTCAATGCTTTCGTTTAGTTTCTCCTGGGTAAATACCTAGGAATGGAATGGCTGGATCACATGGTACATGTATATTTAACTTTTTAAGAAACTTCCCAAGTGTTCCATTATATTTTACTACCAGCAGTGTATGAAAGCTCCAGTTGTTACATATTTTTGCCAACACTTGGTAGGGTTCTTTAATCTGAGGCATTCTGATACACATGCAATGGTATCTTTTTGTGATTTTAGTGATGGTATCTCATAATAATGTTAAGCATCCTTTAGTTAATTAATTAATTAATTATTTTTTTGAGTTGGAGTCTCACTCTATCACCCAGACTGGAGTGCAGTGGCACGCTCCTGGCCACCGCAGCCTCGACCTGCTGGGCTCCGGCGATCCTTCCGCCTCAGCCTTCCAAGTAGCCGGAACTATAGGCGCGCACTACCATGCCCGGCTAGTTTTTGATTTATTGTAGAGATGAGGTCTCGCCAAGTTGCCCGGGCGGGTCTCGAACCCACGGGCTCAGGCAATCCACTCACCTCTAATTATTTATTTTTTAAAATCAGGGGACTCACTTTGTCACCTAGGCTGGAATGCAGTGGTACGATCATGGCTCACTGCAGCCTCGAACTCCTGAACTCAAGCAATCCTCCTGCCTCAGCATCCCAAAGTGCTGGGATTACAGGCATGAACTGCCACGTCTGGCCTGAGAGTTCTTTATATATGCTGGATGCAGGTCATTTATCATATATGTGATTTGCAACAATTTATCCCAGTCTATAGCCTGTCTTTTCATTCTTTTAACAACATCTTTTGCAGAGTAGAAGTTTTAAGTTTTGATAAAGCCAAATTTATCAATCTTTTCTTTTATATCTCATGCTTTTGGTGCTATGGCTAAAAAGTCTTTGCCTAACCCAAGATCACAAAGACTTTCTCCTATGTTTTCTTCTGGAAGTTTTATACTTTAAGACTTTACATATAGATATATGATCCATTTCAAGTTGTTGTTGTTATTATTATTATTACTATTATTATTTGAGTTGGAGTCTCACTTTGTTGCTCAGGCTGGAGTGCAGTGGCATGCTCATGGTTACCACAGCCTCAACATTTGCTGGGCTCAGGGGATCTTTCCTTCTCAGCCTTCCAAGAAGCTGGAACCACAGTCAGCTAATTTTTTTATTTATTGTAGAGATAAGGTCTCACCAAGTTGCCCAGCTAGTCTCAAATCCCTAGGCTCAGGCAATGTTCTCACCTCTGCCTCCCAAAATGCTAGGATTATAGGCATCAGCCACCACACTTGACCTTTTTTGTTAATTTTTGTATGTAGTATGGGAAATTAGAAGTTTTAAATTTCAGTGTAATATCAATATTTTCTTTTATGGTTAGTACTTTTCACATCCTAAGAAATATTTGCCTGTCCCAAGGTGGCACAAATATTTTTCTGGGATTTTTTTCAAGAAGAAAGATTTTTAGAAGAAAAAAATAAATTTTTATATATGGTATGAAGTGGAGTTTAGCTTCATTTTTTCTACATTTGTTTATCCAGCGTTTCAACATCATTTGTTGAAAATACTTTCTTTTCCCCACAGAATTGCCTACAACAGTACTGGGACCATCAACTGGTGCCTATCAATGGTATTTCTAAGAAGACAAATTACAGTTAAGAATCCATTCTGAGCCAGGCTCGGTAGCTCAGCCTGTAATCCCGCGCCTTTGGGAGGCTGAGGTGAGTGGATTGTCTGAGCCTGCGAGTTCGAGACCCACCTGGGCAGCGAGACCTCATCTCTACAAAAAATCAGCCGGGTGTGGTAGCGCATGCCTGTAATTCCGGCTACTCGGAAGGCTGAGGAGGAAGGATCGCCAGAGTCCAGCAGGTCGAGGCTGCGGTGGTCGGAAGCGGCCACTGCACTCCAGTCTGGGCGACAGAGTGAGACTCCAACTCAAAAAAAAAACAAAACAAAAATCCATTCTGAGCACCTCCCTTTTGAGGATTCATCGATTCAGAAAACACTTTCTGAGAGCTAACAGCATTCCAGACAATGAGCTGGGAAAAAAGGACTCAAAGGTGAGTAAGACAGTTCCCCTGCCCTCAGGAGAAGAAGCAGTCATATAAACTAATCAGGGTATAGGTGCAGAAGATGCTCTGATTGAGATTGTGTTCTGTACAATGGCAGCACACAGCAGGGAGAGATCAGCTCCTCTTGGGTATATCAGGGCAAATACCTTAAAGGGTAAGATATTTGAGCTGATCTTGTAGAAGAGGAGGAATTTAACAACAAGCATGGTAGGTAGGGAAACAAGAAAAGCATTCCAAGCAGAGGGAACAGCATGGATAAGGGAACGGGAATGTAAAACAGCCTAGAAAAGTCGGACTTTTAGACATGTTGGTATGATGCTCAAAAGAAAAATCCAGACTACAGTTTCTTAGTAATTTTCTTCTGACAACAGGGCAGATAAATCCAAGGCAATCAGCATGTTCCCTCTGGTGGCAGGGGATCTTGTAACTGGATATTTTAGAGGAAGCTCACTGGCCAGGGAGGTCTCTATTTCTTTCTAACCTAGGACAACTATCATTGCCTCCATATTGAAAGCAAACTTAATTTGCTATAGCTTTTGGCCCAGCTAAGGTGAAAGAACAGGAACTTACCACTTCATTGATGGCTTTGATTAGGAAAAGACCATCCTTATAAAAATAAAACAGTCTAATGATACCTGAAACAGAAAAATAAGTGAGAACGTAAGACAAGTGAACCAAGGAAGAACTGGAATCTTATATTTACTTTATGAACTCATTACTATAATAAGCTCATGCATTTTTAGCCTCCTTCCAGATCCCTCCACCGCCTGAGCTGTTCCTGGTCTCCCTGCCTTCCTCCATGCCTCACTTGGAGTGACCAGGCTGTTTCCTTCCTTAGGTCTTCTCCACCTACCCTGGCCCTACCTGCTTCTCCTAGAAGTTTTCCGTAAGCACATCAGTTACATCAAGGATAGGCCTTGATTCCTATCTACTTGTTTTAACACATCATCTCCTACTGCTCCACACTGTTACCAGCTGTTTTCTGTGAGTGTCTTGTATTCCTCTTGAGAGTTCGTGGATTATTTTCAGGAAAGGACTCTATCCCAACAAGCTCTTGATGCAGGTGATTTTGATGAATTAATAAGTGATTCTGTCAACCTACTTCCCGTTTAACCAACCATCACTCACCATGACTTTTTACCTCTTTCTTTAGGTGCCTCCCAGATACTCATAACCTGCCTGCACCCTAACATAGACCTCGCACAGGCATCTGACCCACTGTAGTTGAAAGCTTAGCTCAACCCAATAACAATTCACAGGATATCTGCTCCATGCCAACAAATGTGTTAGGGACACCAAGGCAGTCTGCCCTCTAATTCATCATATCAAGGGTTACATAGACACGAAACCAATTAGTATAATGCAGCATATAAATATGATCCTATCTTTAGACCAAATTTCTGAATATCAACATTCCCACATAGATATCTGCCGGGTGCCTCATATCTGTGCATGTTCAAATGGAACTCTTCAACTTACAGACCCCTAAAATCTTATTCTCCTATTATTGCTATCAAGAAAATGGCATCATCATCCACCCAGCTATCTAAGGCACAAAGGAGGAATTTTTCTTCACCGCCTCCAGCATACCTTCCTACTCTCTCACCCATATACACGTTCCATTTCACTAAATTTTTCCATTATATATTGCTTTTCATTTTTTAAGCTTTTTACTTTGAACTAATTTTATATTTATTAAAAATTTGCAAAAATAGCACAAAACATTCCCTTACATCTCTATCTCACTTTCCCTAATGCTAACATCTTACATAACTATAGTACAATTTTTCTTTTCATTTTTAACAGCCCTGCCTTGGTTCAGACCTTCAGAATTCTTCTCTTCAATGCGGACAGTAGTCTCTCTGCCTCTCATTTTGATTTTTTCAAGCTCCTGCCAGGGTGCCCTTCCTAAAATGCCAGTCTGGGTAGGTCATGCTCCGGTAGAAAGTTCTTCAGTATGCCTATGTTGGCTGAGCAGAGCCTGCTATTTAAAGAGATGCATTATTTCATAGATGCTCTCAAGGTGAGCAGCCACTTTCTGCGCTGCTTGCCCCAACAGCACAGGGCCACCTTCCTGACTTCCTGGCCAATGCTGACACTTGTCCCTAGTTCCCCATGAAGTAGACAAGCACCTCATATTGAGAGGTAGCAGGATGGGTTACCAGGCACAAAAACAGGCTAGAGGGAGTCTAGATTTGGGAGAGAACCAAGAGCAATGGCTCAGCTATCTAGGGCACTGTCTACAGTTTTCTATACCTTACTCCCCATGAAGGCCTGGCTCATCCTCAAGATAGGGTAAAAGGTCAACTCTGGCTCATATGAGCAGCAGGACTCCTGAGTGCTGGAAGGGTAGGGACTCTGGGGCCATCCTGCCTGGCTTGAAGCTTGCCTGTGCCATGGACTTTCCACGTTACCTCAAATGAGTTATTTAATCTCTGTGCCTCAGTTGTTTCTTCTGAACAGGAATAATACATTTTATTCCCCCCACCCCCACCCCAGGGCTGTTGTGAGGATTAAATGGGCTACCATGTGAAAGGTTAGAATAGTGCCAGGCATACTCTACTTTTCTGTGTATGTTAGTTACTATTTCATGACCAGAGACCACACCCACACCTGGAAGATAGTACAAAAACATTCCTTACATTCCTATCTCATTTCCCCTAATGCTGAACAACAGTCGATAGGTGCCTGTAAATTAGGCTAAAAAGGAAGATGAAGAAAAATACCCATTTCATCCACAGGAGCAATAAGTATTTCACTCCCCAAATCTGTGGCCCAGATGGAAGTGACATCAACCTTAAGTTTCTCCCAAACACATATTTGTTTAGCAGTGTCCAGATTATAAATTGAGAATCCTTTGGTTCCTCCAATAAATAAATAGTCTTGGGAAATAGCCATACAATTTAGTGGTTTGTTGAGCTGGGAAGACAAAAACAAAGATAAAATAAATTATTTACAGTTACCGCTGTCTTCAAGTAATAGAAGCTAACTTTTCAAAGTGAGTCACAGGCCCTTCCTAGACATACCATTCCCAAACATAATACTCATCTAAAACTCTTGCCCAAGCATCAAGAAATTCATAGTATTCCATTTTTAGAGGAAGGAGGCCAGAGAAAAAAAGGAAGTTGAGAATAAATGCACATTCACAGCGCTAAGCATGACCAAAGGACCCAGACTGTATTTATCTGGCACAAACTGTAGAAGAACAATAGCTGAGGCACTGGCAAGTCCATCAAGTGGACTAATAGATTAAGGAGGATTTTCAACAATAGCTGAATACAAAAGGGCTTCTGTATAATCTTCCATTAATCAGAACACCCAATTTCTCCAGGCAATTACCAGATCCATTTTAATCATCATCAGCATGCCTCTAATCTTTCTTTCTTTCTTTTTGAGTTAGACTCTCACTCTGTGGTACAACCACAGATCACTGCAGCCTTGACCTCCTGGACTCAGGTAATCCTTTTGCCTTAGCCTCCTGAGTAGCTGGGACTACAGGTGTGCACCACTATGCCTGGCTACTTTTTTTATTTTTGTAGAGATGAGGTCACTCTGTGTTGCCTAGGCTGGTCTCAAACTCTTCAGCTCAAGCAATACTGTCACCTCAGCCTTCTTAAGTGCTGGGATTACAGGCATGAGCCACCACACCTGGTAGCCTGCCTATAATCTTTCTTTCTTTTCTTTTTTTTTGTTTGTTTTGTTTTGTTTTTTGAGTTGGAGTCTCACTCTGTCACCCAGACTGGAGTGCAGTGGCTGCTCCCAGCCACCGCAGCCTCGACCTGCTGGGCTCCGGCGATCCTTCCGCCTCAGCCTTCCAAGTAGCTGGAACTACAGGCGCGTGCTACCATGCCTGGCTCATTTTGATTTATTGTAGAGATGAGGTCTTGCCAAGTTGCCCAGGCAGGTCTCAAACCCGCGGGCTCAGGCAATCCACTCACCTCAGCCTCCCAAAAGCGCGGGATTACAGGCTGAGCCACTGAGCCCGGCTATAATCTTTCAAAAATGCACCTGTCTTATTGAATGCAGGTTTCTGGATCAGGGGTTTTCATTTAACAACACTCAACTGAGAAACAGGGACTCCTAGTCAGTTGCCTACTCCATACCTGGATTTTTCCAAGTGGAGGGTAGACAGGGGGCTGGATCCGCCTGCCCTCACCTTCCCTCCGTGCATTCCTCTCTTCAATGACTCCCCATGCCCGGTCCAACAGGAGGTCCACCAGCTTGTTGATCATTCGATAAGGCTGAGGCAGGGAATCCACCTCCTGGCTTGGATCCATGACAATATGGTCCTCTTCATCATCTTTAGGCCAGTCTATCTCTGTTGGGGGTGGCACCTTTAGTGGTCCCTTTGGAGTATAAATGGGCAGCCTCATCTTCTGAGCATAACTTCCTCTGGGGGATGACATCACAGAAGGTGGCACTGGGAACTGCTAAAACTCTGGAAAGTTGACAAGAGAAGCAAAGGAACTCTGAGAAAAAAAGGGAAGCCACAGGAAGATAGCATACCATACTTCTCTAGCATAATAGCCTATGGGGACTATTTATTCAAGATTGGCACTTTTGGTAATCATCAGGGGATTTTTGCCATATTCCCAGGCTAAGTTCTTCATATCAGTAAGGATACCAGGAGAGGTAGGTATCCTCCAGGCCAACCCAAGATGAAGCTATGACGGAAGGAGAGGAATCTGGCATCCTTGTTGCCTTTCTTCACCTCCTGATAAGAGAGTGGTTTTCTTTCTGTCTCAAATGAAATTCACCCTCTCTCCTATTATTGATGCCTTCTTGTTCTCCATCTCTGCAAATGGCTGTGCTCAAGCCAGCTGGGCAGTGAGCCATGACTCTCTTCTCTCGCCCCAGTCCATGCAGTATAAGCACTCCAATCCTGCTGTCAGATTCATTCCCTTCCCTCCCTTTCCACTGCTGCCATAGTTATGAAGGCATAGTGCACAGTACCTAGGAGATTTTTCATTTAAAAAAAAAGACCCACAAAATCAAAATAAATATTTACAGAAATATGTACAATGTATCAGCTACACTCTATGTATATGTGTATAAAGATCATGTCTATAGGAAGTTTTCTGTTCTTCAAAAAACTCAAAATTGTGCAAATTATAAAAAGACTTATGGTTTTAAAAAGTATCTAGGCTGGGCTCGATGGCTCAGCCTGTAATCCCAGCACTCTGGGAGCCCGAGACAACTTGGCGTGACTGTGTCTCTACAATAAATCAAAAATTAGCCAGGCATGGTAGCACGCACCTGTAGTTCCAGCTACGTGGAAGGCTGAGGCTGAAGGATTGCTGGAGCCCAGCAGGTCGATGCTGGGGTGGCTGTGAGTGTGCCACTGCACTTCAGCCTGGGTGACAGAGTGAGATTCCAACTCAAAAAAAAGTATCTAATGAGGAACATGGGATAAGCATGTTAAGATGCCTCATGTAGAGTGGAGTAGGGTCTTGAACTGTGAGAGTGCTGAGGGTCTGTGAATCTTATTTTTTTATGGCTTAAGTTTATTTATTGCTCACATAATGTTCATTGTGGGTCCAGGCAGCCATCTACCATGTGGTGACTCAGGGACCCATGACATTTTGTTCTCTGTTCTACCGTTTCAATATACAGCCTCTCCCAAGAGCATTGCACCAGGAGAAGACAGAATTGTGAAGGGGATTTTCACTGCTACTCTTCAGAAGTGACATACTTTATTTCTACTTACAACTCACTGGGCAAAATACATCACATGTGACAGAAGGGTAGCAGGGACTCCTCTCTACTCAGTTTCCTGTGCACACCTTTGTCACAGCACCTGTATTATAGGGTGGGAGCTATCTGTTTATGTGTCTTTCCTCCAAAAGCCTGTGTGTGTGTGTGTGTGTGTGTGTGTGTGTGTGTGTGTGTGTGTGTGTGTGTGTATCACTCTGTCACCCTGGCTGGAGTGCAGTAGCACACTCACGGCCACTGCAGCCTCGACCTGCTGGGCTTAGGTGATCCTTTCACCTCAGTCTTCCAAGTAGCTGGAACTACAGATGCACGCCACTACGTCTGGCTCATTTTTGGGATTTTTGTAGAAAAGAGGTCTCACCAAGTTGCCCAGGCTGGTCTTGAACCCGTGGGCTCAGGCAATCCTCTTGCCTCGGCCTCCCAAAGTGCTGGAATTACAGGCTGAGCCACTGTGCCCAGCCCTATGTGTTTTTTTTAAGTTTTTAATTTTTAAATTTTGAAGATGTGGGGTACAATTCAGGGCTAGGTATACAAATCTTCATTATGCAGCTACCCTTGTTGATGAGGTGTGCCCACCCTTGTGAAACTTATAAAGGCCCTGCTGCCACCATCATCTTTTACACAGGCTGGAGTACATTTGTGATGATTTCAGTGTGTGAGTGTGACGACACTAGCTGGCAGTGGGGAAAGAACCAACTGAAGCAATTAGTGAAAACAGTAGCCTGATTCACACAGGGCCAGGACTAATGTCTGTTTCCACCAAACAGACTGGAAACCTCATAGTTCGCGGGCATTGTGTAGAATATTCAGAAGAACTTGCCTCAGTAGTGAGAAAAACTAGCCCTAGAATAAATGCTGCTCTAGGGTCACCCATCACATCTTAGAAACGAGATAATCCAACTGTTTCTAAGTAACTCAGCTGTATCGCAGAATAAAGTTCAAGAATATTTAGAGGAATATAAAAACACCCAGCAGCATCCAATGAAGTAAAAATCACAATGTCTGAGTGCCAATAAAGAAATCACCTAGAATATAGATAAGAAAATATATGTCATAAAAAAGAGAAAAATTAATCAATTGAAGCAAAACCAGAATCAATACAGATATATAGAAATAAGAAGAAATGTGCATATGTTAAGTAGAGACATGGAAGACACAAAAAAGATCCAAAATGAGCTTTTATGGTTTTTTGTTTTTTTTTTTTTGAGTTGGAGTCTCACTGTCGCCCAGTCTGGAGTGCAGTGGCCGCTCCCGGCCACCGCAGCCTCGACCTGCTGGGCTCCGGCGATCCTTCAGCCTCAGCCTTCCAAGTAGCTGGAACTACAGGCGTGCGCTACCACGCCTGGCTAATTTTTTTTTTGATTTATGGTAGAGGTGAGGTCTCGCCAAGTTGCCCAGGCAGGTCTCGAACCCGCGGGCTCAGGCAATCCACTCACCTCGGCCACCCAAAGGCATGGGATTACAGGCTGAGCCACTGAGCCCAGACTAAAAGATATTTAAACTGCTTAAAAAATAATAACGTAGCCGGGCTCGGTGGCTCAGCCTGTAATCCCGTGCCTTTGGGAGGCCGAGGTGAGTGGA
>NW_007257968.1:1045513-1064861 GCF_000164805.1 Carlito syrichta | reverse complement strand
GGAGCGGCCACTGCACTCTAGTCTGGGTGACAGAGTGAGACTCCAACTCAAAAAAAATAAAAATAAAAATAAATAATAATAATAATGTAGTGTGGGGGGTTAATGCATATGTAGACGAAAACTGTGTGACAATAATAGTGCAAAGGTTGGGAGGGGAGAAATGGAAGTATGCTAATATCAACTAAAGGTAGACTATGATAGGCTAAAGATGTATGCTATACATCCTAAATCAACCACTATAGAAATAAAACAAAGAGTTATAGCTAGTAAGCCAACAAAAGAGATAAAATGGAATCATAAAAATAATTTTAATTTTTTTTTTTTTTTTGAGTTGGAGTCTCACTCGGTCGCCCAGACTGGAGTGCAGTGGCCACTCCCGGCCACCGCAGCCTTGACTTGCTGGGCTCCGGCGATCCTTCCACCTCAACCTTCCAAGTAGCAGGAATTAAAGGCGTGCACTACCATGCCCAGCTGATTTTTT
Organism: Carlito syrichta; assembly: GCF_000164805.1. Lineage (NCBI taxonomy): Eukaryota > Metazoa > Chordata > Mammalia > Primates > Tarsiidae > Carlito > Carlito syrichta. The sequence goes on along the minus strand of NW_007257968.1, from coordinate 1,064,380 downwards.
TTATTTATTGTAGAGATGAGGTCTCGCCAAGTTGCCCAGGTGGGTCTTGAACCCGGGCTCAGGCAATCCACTCACCTCAGCCTCCCAAAGCGCGTGATTACAGGCTGAGCCACCGAGCCCGGCTTAATTTTAATTTTAAAAGGCAAAAAAAGAAAAAGACTGGACACAGTGGCTCACACCTGTAATTCCTGCACTTTGGGAGGCTGAGGCAGGAGGATCGCTTGAGGCCAGGAGATTGAGATCAGCCTGAGCAACACAGCAAGACCCTGCCTCTATCAAAAAAAAAGGTGGGTATGGTGGCACACAACTATGGTCCTAGCTATTCCAGAAGCTGAGTCAGGAGGATTATTTGAGCCCAAGAGTTCAAGGTGGCAGTTTTATGATCATGCCACCACACTCCAGCCTGGGTAACAGAATGAGACCATGTCTCAAAAATAAAATAAATAAAAAGGCAAAAAATAGGAAAAAGGGAACAAAGAACAGATGCGACAACAGAAATAGCAAAACCTAACCCTATCAATAATCACATCAAATATAAACACTCAAATCAAAAGACAGAAATTGTCAGATTATACAAGAGAGTAAGACTTAACATATGCAGTGTACAAAAAACCCCAACTTAAATATAAGAAACATATAGGTCAAAACTGAAAGGGTAGGAAAGGTGTATAATGCTAACACTAATCAAAAGAAAGCTAGAGTGACTATATTAACATCAGGCATAGTACATTTTAGAGCAAAGCATATTACCTGAGAAAAGGGGGTTCGTTTAATAATGATAAAGAGGTCAATTCAACAAGGGGGTATAACAGTCTTAAATGTTTATGCTCCAAATAACAGAATTTCAAAATATACAAAGCAAAAACTGATAGCCTTTCAATGAGAAATAGGCAAATCCACAAATATAATCAGAGATTTCAATATACTCTTCTCAATAATTTAAAAAACAGAAAAATCAGGAAGGATATAGAAAACTTGAACAATACTATTAACTAATTTGTTCCAACTGTCTGTTGGACACTCTACCCAAAATAGCATACAACACCTTCTTTTTAAGTACACATGAAACATTTACTAAGACAAACCATATTCTGGTTAGTCTTTTAATAAATTTAAAAGAACTTAAGTGATACCAAGTATGTTCTCTGACCACAACAGAATTATTTTAGAAATCAATAACAGAAAGATGGCCCATACACAAAACTTCAAAGTATTAGGAAATTAACACACTTCTTAAGAACCCATGGACAGGGCCAAGCTCGGTGGCTCAGTCTGTAGTTCTAGCACTTTGGGAGGCCGAGATGAGTGGACTGCCTGAGCCCACGGGTTCGAGACCAGCCCAGGCAACTTGGTCAGACCTTATCTCTAAAATAAATCAAAAGTCAGTCGGGCACAGTGTATGCCTATAGTTCCGGTTATTTGGAAGGCTGAGGCAGAAGGATCACCGGAGACCATCAGGTCGACGTTGGGATGACCAGTGACTGTGTCACTGCACTCCAGCCTATAGAGTGAGACTCGAATTAAAAAAAAAAAAAAAAAAAAAAAAGAACCCACGGATCAATGCTACATACCTATTAGAACATCTAAAATTTCAAACAAACAAACAAAAAACCTGACAATCCTAAGCACTGAAGATGCAGAGCAACCAGACTCTCACACAATGCTGTTGAGAACACAGAACAGCACAGCCACTCTGAAAAATGATTTGACAGTGTCCTATAAAGTCAAACATATATTTACCAAATGACCCAACAATCCTATCCCTAGAATTTCATATTCTTTTTTTTTTTTGAGTTGGAGTCTCACTCTATCGCCCAGACTGGAGTGCAGTGGCCGCTCCCGGCCACCGCAGCCTCGACCCTGCTGGGCTCCGGTGATCCTTCCATCTCAGCCTTCCAAGTAGCCAGAATTACAGGCATGCGCTACCACGCCCGGCTGATTTTTTTTTTTTTTGGTTCATTGTAGAGATGAGGTCTCGCTGCCCAGGCTGCCCAGGTCTCGAACCCGCGGGCTCAGGCAATCCACTCACCTCAGCCTCCCAAAGTGCGGGATTACAGGCTGAGCCACTGAGCCCGGCGAATTTCATACTCTTAATAAGTCTTATGTTCACACAAAAGCATGTATATGGGCCGGGCCCAGTGGCTCAGCCTGTAATCCCAGCACTTTTGGAGGCCGAGGTGAGTGGATTGTCTGAGCCCGCGTGTTTGAGACCAGCCAGGGCAACTTGGCTAGACGATGTCTCTACAATAAATCAAAAAATTAGCCGGGCATGGTAGCACGTGCCTGTAGCTCCAGCTACTTGGAAGGCTGAGGCGAAAGGATCGCCAGAGTCCAGCAGGTCGATGCTGGGGTAACCGTGAGAATGACACTGCCCTCCAGCCTGGGCAACAGCTGAGACTCCCACTCAAAAAAAAAAAAAAAGCCTATACACAATAAGTTTATGGCAGCTCTATTTATAAGTGCCAAAAATAGGAAACAAGTGAATGGATAATGTTTAATTTTTGATAATGTAAACAAACTGGCATATCTATATAATGGGACGCTACTCAGTAATAACAAGAAAAATACTACTGATACACATAACATGGATGAATCTCCAAGACATTATGATGACTGAAAGAAACCAGCCTCAAAATTTACATGCAATATGATTCCATTTATATAGCATTCTCAAGAAATACAGAGAGTAATGGAAAACATATCAGCGGTTGCCAGGAGTTATAAATGGGGGAGGGTGCTTCAAAAAGACAGCACAGGCCAGGCTCGGTAGCTCAGCCTGTAATCCCAGCACTTTGGGAGGCCGAGGTGAGTGGATTGCCTGAGCCCGTGAGTTCGAGACCCGCCTGGGCAACTTGGCGAGACCTCATCTCTACAATAAATCAAAAATTAGCCGGGCGTGGTAGCGTGCGCCTGTAGTTCCAGCTACTTGGAAGGCTGAGGCGGAAGGATCGCCGGAGCCCAGCAGGTCGAGGCTGCGGTGGCCGGGAGCAGCCACTGCACTCCAGTCTGGGCGACAGAGTAAGACTCCAACTCAAAACAAAAACAAAAACAAAAAGACAGGTGAGGGAGTTTTTCTGAGGTGATAGAATCGTTTCATTGGCGGAAAGGAAATATAAAGCTGTCTTTATTTCCAGATGATACGCTCATAATATATAGGAAATCTGATGGACTCTATGGAAACATTTTCTAGAACTAATCAATGAGGTTAGCAAGGTTGTAGGATATAAGTTCAATATACAAAAATTGATTGTATATGTACTGGCAAAAACAATCAAAAATTTAAATAAAAAATACCACTTACAACAGCACCAAAATCATGAAATACTTAAGGAGAAATCTGACAAAAGATGTGTGAGACCCATATACTGGTCAGGTGCTGTGGCTTGTGCCTGTAGTCTCAGCAACACAGGAAGCTGAGGAGGGAGGACTGTTTGAGCCCAGGAGTTTGAAGCTACAGTGAGCCATGATCCAGCCACTGCACTTCAGCCTGGGCAACAGATCAAGACCATGTATCTAAGAAAAAAAAAGCAAACCTGTACACTGAAAACTATAAAATATCGCTGGCCGGGCTCGGTGGCTCAGCCTGTAATCCCGCGCCTTTGGGAGGCTGAGGTGAGTGGTTTGCCTGAGCCTGCGGGTTTGAGACCCGCCTGGGCAGCGAGACCTCATCTCTACAATAAATCAAAAAATCAGCCGGACGTGGTAGCGCATGCCTGTAATTCCGGCTACTCGGAAGGCTGAGGCGGAAGGATCGCTGGATCCCAGCAGGCGAGGCTGCGGTGGCCGGGAGCGGCCGCTGCACTCCAGTCTGGGCGACCGAGTGAGACTCCAACTCGGAAAATAAATAAATAAATAAATAAAATAAATTTTAAAAAATATTGCTGAGAGAAATTATAGAAGACCTAAATAAATGGAGAGAGATACCTATATCATAAGTTGGAAAACTCAATTTTGTTAAAATGTGAATCCTCTTCAAATTGACCTATAAATTCAGTACAATCCTATGATAATCACAGCTGACTTTTTTTAAAGAAAAAAGAACCTAATTTAGCAATTCATATGGAAATACAATATACCTAGAATAGCCAAAATAACTTAGAAAAAGAACAGAATTGAAGGACTAACATTATCTAATCTCAAGACTTACTATAAAGTCATAATAATCAAGACTGTGGTATCAGTATAAAAAAAAACCACAAATAGATCCATAAAATGGAATAGAGAGTCCAGAATTAGATGCACACATATATGAAGAGCTTATTTTTGACAAGGGTGCAAAGACAATTCAGTGGAAAAAGGAAGTATTTTCAACAAATAATGCTGGAACAATTAGATATCCATGTTGGAAAGAAAGAACTCTCATATGCAAAAATTAATTCAAAGTGGATCATAGACCTAAAAGTAAAACTTAAAACTATAAAAATTCCAGAAGAAAACATAAGTGAAGACCTTTGCAATCTTCATTTAGACAAAGATTTCCTAGATATGACATTAAAGCACAAACTAAAAAAACCAAATTGGTCATTTAAGCCTTTTCAGAAATAAAAATATGCTCTTCAGAAGACATTGATAAGAGAATAAAAGGTAATCCTGGGACTGGGAAAAAATTTCGCAAGTCATTTATCTTATAAAGTACTTGTGTTTAGAGTATTTTAAAGGCTTTCAAAATTTGGTAATAAATAATACAATTTTTTGACAGGCAAAAGATTTGTACAAATACCTAACCAATGAAGATATACAGATGGCAAACAGTCTCAAAAAGATGACCAATAGTGAGATGCAAATTAAAATCATGAAATATCTGTATTGAATGACTAAGGTTAAAAAGAATATACCAACTGTTGTTGAGGATGTAGAACAGGAAAATTCATACATGGCAGTTAGGAAACCAAAATTGTAGAACCAGTTTGGAAAAGTTTGCAATTTCTTAAAACATTGATATGGACACCAAAGCAACTCCATCATGACCACTAATCCGCCATGTTGATTTCACATTAACCTCAGTTCCAGAAAGATCTCTAAGATTTTCAGTTTATCCACTGTAAGATCAAGTACTCACCATAAATCCTACCTCAGGTCAAAACAACTTTGATGTTATCATACTTACATAATACTGCCCTTAAGCAATTGTCCTACACTGTCCTTCTGAAGCATGTGCTGTCTACCCTTTCCCTATGATATCTAAGCCCTGGATCTGGAAGGTAATGGCGTAGGGATCCACCATCTTGTCTCACAACTGACGAAATAGAAACATGGCTTTTGTCTGTAAGTCCCTATCAAAGGTTTCTGAGAAACTGAATATGTCAGCCTCTTTCTTTGGCCTCTCAGTTTCCTTGGACTTTTGGGGGTGGGTTTGCGTAGGCCTGCCCACTGCAGTTAACACACACCTACTATAATATCCAGTCTTTCCACCCCTAGAAGTGACTGGAGGGAACTGAAAACATGTCCATACAAGGACTTGAACACAAATAGGCATATTACAGCTTTATTTGTAGGGCCCCAAAGTAGAAATAGCCCAAATGACTATTAACAGGCAAATAGATAAATTATCTCACATTGTAAATGGGACTATGAAATAGTACAGCCACTTTGGAAAATAGTTTGGCAGGTTCTTACAAAGTTAAACATACCATGTTTCGGCAATCACACTCCTATGTACTACACGAGGAAAATAAAAACTTACTTTTCATATGAAAACCTGTACTTAAATATTTACAGCAGCTTTATTTATAATCGCCACAAACTGAAGGCAACACAAATGAACTTCAGTGAGTGAATGGATAATGAACTGATACCTCCACATTCTAGAATAAAAAATACAATATAACAATAGGATATTACAAACTATCTGATATGCATAACATTGATAAAAACTCAAATGCATTATGCTAGGTGAAAGAAGTCAAATAGAAAAAGCTACATACTATAGGATTCAATTTATGTATTATGACAAAGGCAGAATTATAGGTATTAAAAAACAGATGATATAAATCTGTGTTTAGATGCACCCTGTGCCCATCTCTATCATCTAACATCACTGTGTCGCAGTTATCTGTTTACTGTGTCCCTTATTAGCCTACTACCCAAGGCCTAGAGCTTAGCACAGTGGTGGCATATGGCCAGTACTCAATACATTCATATTGCTTGCAGTTTGTCCTGTCCTGTGCCATGCACTTAGAGAACACTTCTGGCTCTCTTCCAGGCACTTTCCTCTGCAAAGAATGAGTAATCCCTGGGGCCAAGGAGCAAATACTCACCCAAGGCCTAGTTTCCCTCTTCTAGAGTCTGGACTATGTTTAGGGTCCCTATACCCCTAGAATCTACTGCCCAAATGATGTCCAGGCCTGCAATAGCCTTTCCCAGCTTTCTCCTGAAAGCAGACCCAGCTGCTAATGTGAGCACCCCTAGACCTTAAAGGTGGTCACAGTGTGGCTATTTGCAGGACTATGGGCAGAACTTGGGTGTGGCTTGGAATAGCCATATATTGTATGCAGAACTTGCAGGGATGTAGGTGGGAGCCAGAAACCAGAAAAGAAAGGAAAGTGCGAAAAGATTGGGGCCAGTTCTCCCCACACGACTATATTTGTGGGGTATAGGGACTGTTTCCCCTGCCTCTTCCCTTAGGAGCGGCCTCTGGCCAAGGCTAGTCCCTGAAGGGTATACATATTCCCAGTAATGAGTCATGGGATACAGGTGACCCAATAAAGCTGAAAAGGATGTAGTTGTCAGCCTAATCAATGTAATTGTAAACATGGGATAGGAATTTGACTAATTGACTTGCTTGTCTATAAAACTGTTTGCTGTGCTGCCCCTGAGGTGCGGTTTCTGATTCTTCACTGACCTGGGTCATGAGTGCCTCCATTAACATTAAGTTTAATAAACCAATGTCTCTACCTGCTGGGCCTTGGGGTGACTTCTTTAGAATAGGTAAACATTATGCACAAACCCTCTCAGATTTAGGGTTACCGTGTTACAACATTTCAGCTGTGTTTCCAGGTATTCCAGGAAGTCAGAGAATTTTGAAAATGCACCTGGCCTTCTAGAACATGAAAGTATACTTTCTCCATTTTGTGTGTGTGTGTATGACAGAGACAGACAGAGAAAGAGACAGAGACAGAGATAGGGTCTCGCTCTGTCACCCAAGCTGGAGTGCAGTGGTGTGATCACAGCTCACTACAACTTTGAACTCCTGGACTCAAGGGATCCTACTGCCTCAGTCTTCCAAGTAGCTAAGACTACAGGGGTGTGCCACTACATCCAGCTAATATTTTCATTTTTTGTACTGAGCCTCTCTGTATTGCCCTGGCTTCAAGCCACCCTCCTGTTTCAGCCTCCCAAAGTGTTGGGATTACAGGTGTAAGCTACCATACTCGGCCAACAAATTTTGCTTGATTTATAACTTTCCCATATTTAAACATATGGCACGTGAGACTCCATTGTATTTTTACCCCTGGCCTGCAAATGTAAGCAACGGGCCTGACCAAGGGAATAAAGATTACAAAAGTAGTTGACCTTATTTTGCAGTTATAAGGGGGTATATTTTATAAAATTACTACCATGGAATGGGTGGAGCTTGAACCCCAGAGAATGAATGTTCCGTGGTGCAATTTCATTATAATCTATTTTTGCCTCCACTTTATTCATGCTGACCTTTGTAGGATTCTGTAGGTAACAATTTTCTTCAGTGTTCAATAATCCTAACAGAAAATGCTCTCAATCTACCCGACTCTCGTGCTAGGAATACACACCATATATTGGCTTATTTCTGCCCTAGCCACTTCTTTCAGGAGACCTGGAGCTGGTGTAACTCAAGTGAAACTGAGGAACGACGCTGGGAAACGATTAGGCCCCGGGGTCCCCAAGCAATGTCTCGGACTGGAGAGCCCATTCGGGATTTCACCCTGGGTTCCTGGGAATCCGAGGTCTGCGGGGCCGCGCGGGGCTTCCAGGAACGCCTGAGGCTGGGGAGACGGGCCCCCTCGTGCTATCCTCTAGGAGACCCTACAGGTAAAGAGGAGTCCTGGGACACAAGGAAAGCCACGGCACCCAAAGGTAAGACCAGAAGTTCTGCTCACCTGCGCCGGCGGCTTTGGCGTCGCCTTGGTAACCACCACTTCCGGTATAGACCGGAAGCCCGCTAAGTCGCTCTTCGGAAGGTGCGCCCGCCCCTACGGGGGCGGAGAGACTCGGCTCCTCCCACTCGGCAGATGCCGGGGAACCAACCCTTCCCTGGGGACCCGGCGACGTCCCAGAGGACCCACAACTGAGCTCTGTGCGACTCGTGGCCTTGGGCTGAGCGCCATGGACGCCTTCACTCGCTTCACCAATCAGACCCAGGGTCGGGACCGACTCTTCAGGTGAGTCAGGTGCTAGCGGCCTCCACGCCTTTTTCGCCCTGACCCGGGACTCGAGTCCCCGTTCTCTGGCACCCCGCGAAGGAGGTGATAGCCTCGTAGATCGGAGCAGGAAGGGCCCTGCCAGCTCCCACGGAGGGAGTTTGGTCCTCGAGCCCCCCCTCCCCCTAAATTCAATGGAGTGGGCCGGTCGCCCCCGCGTCCCGAGCCACTTGCACGAAGCCCCGTGCCCGGCACCCCAGCCCTTTGGGACCATTGATGTGTGACACCGGCTGACAAATGCCCCTCCCCTCCTAATTTGGCAGAGACACACTGGGTTCTCCCCTCTCAGCGTTCTTCCGAGGAATCTCTTTTAAAGAGAACCTTTGGGTTAGCGTTTGTGACTAGGGAAGCAAACTACTGGTTGGGTTTTCAAATACTCCTTGAAATGCTTGCGGAGAGAGAACTCTAGTTTATCGTCCATGACTGCCCAGTATCTCATTGAGATATCGTTTCGTGAAGTGTAGAATATAGTAAGGAGATTCTCAGAAAGAATGAACTGCTCCTGCCATGCGAGGGAAAGCATCAGAGTATTTTTGATACTAATAAGTTACTGATTCATGATATTTCTTTTAGAGATTCGGTCGGTTCTTGCTTAATAAAAACTAGATTACAGTTGCAGTTTACTTAACAGCTCTTTATGCTCTTCTGGGTGTACAAGTGCTAAAACAAACAGGCCAGTAAGAATAGTCTAGTTAATGAGACTTTTGGAAGCTGACTTTTACGCCAGGTATTGTTTTCCGTGTTTTACAACTATTAACTTATTTAACCCTCATCATACTCTATGTAACTCATCTCCTAGGAGGAAGATGCTCAAAATAACCCCTCCCCCCATTTCACAGATGGGGAAACTGACAGAAGTAGGTTTAATAGGTACCAAGTGGTAGAAATTCAGATCCACACAGTTGACTCCAGTGCCCACTTTTTTTTTTTGGAGGCTGGATCTCACTGTTGCCCAGGCTGGAGTGGAGTGGCACAATCAGGACTTACTGCTGCCTCCACTTCCTGGGCTCAGGTGATCCTTCTGCCTCAGCCTTGCCAGTAGGTGAGACTACAGGTGTGAGCCACCACATCTGGCTAATAATTATTATTGTAGAGATGAAGTCTCCCTATGTTGCCCAGGCTGGTCTCTAGCTCTTGAGCTTAAGCAATCCTCCATTCTTGGCCTCCCAAAGTGTGGGGATTGCAGATATGAGCCATCGCACCTGGCCACCAGTGCCTACTTCTTAATTACCAAGCCATACTGTCTTTCCAGTTTGATCATATTTGTTTAAGTGGTTGCATTATATACAGGCTTCATTAAAACAGAAACCTATAACTCCAGTGTACTCAGAATGTTGGCCACAAGGTTTATCAAAGAGATTGGTTAATAAAATAATTGTTTAGGATATACTTACTCTGCAAGATCTGAGATCTCTAGCATTCATTTCCCATTCTCCTTGATGATCTATGTAGCCTCTGTGACCAAACTGGCATTCATAAAATAAAGCCTTGTTTTTGGGTTGACCCCTGTTATTAAACCAAATCTGAGAGAGGTTCATTGACATGACCATGACCAGCCCACTAATCAGGAAGCACGCTTAGAGAGAGAGAGAGAAATTGTTTATGATCCCTGTCTTCTCTTTTTACTAAATCCCTAATAACAAATTCTCCATTTCAGAAAATGTGCCACATTTTTACTGAGAGTAATATTTATAGCATAAAGGGATTCAAATGCAGTTACAGGAGAGTAGGAACCAGGCACCTATTTTATTAAGTGGACTACCAAGTGCATTTGAATGTTTGTGTACATAAAATTTACCATGTGTTATATTTTTATCAGTAAAAAATTGTTATTTGCAAGCATAGCAGTAGTCATTTTATTGAATATATAGTATTATTAAATAGGATTCTGCCTGGGTTTTCTATAAAGTAGTAATTAGTTTTGAAAGACAAATATAAAAACATACTAATTTGTATACTGGTGCATATTTAGTCTTTTATTTTGCAAAAAATTAAACAGTGATCAAACAATGGACTTTCATTTGGTTCTGGCTTGAGTTTGTGTCCTTTCACATAAGCAGTGGGTTAACTACATGGTAGAAAAGTTCATTTTAGATCTGAAAATCATTCTACACTGGGAAGATAAAAATGATGGATCTTTGCAGACTTAACAGGAGGGAGATTTTTGTACATTTTTCCACTTTCACTCCATCCATTTCTCCCTGCCAGCAAAAGGCCTTTTGGGGAGCTGTGCACTACATTGTTACAGAGTCTCTTTCATTCCCTTTATGTTGCATTTCCATCCGGTGTTCTTCCCTTTGGGCCACCTGTGGCATGAACGGCTGTTGCAGAATTTTGCCATTGTAGGAGCTACTGCATGAGAAATTGTCTTGTAAGCTTTGCTGTTAGCATGATGTTTCTATTTCCTTACTTCATGAATTAAGTTTTACTTAGTCTGTAAATCATTCTCCTCATGTTTTTTTTCCATTTCAGAGCCACTCAATACACATGCATGTTGCTTAGATATTTGTTAGAGCCTAAAGCTGGCAAAGAGAAGGTGGTAATGAAGCTCAAGAAACTGGAGTCCAGTGTGAGCACTGGCCGTAAATGTAAGTACCCTGTTTCTTGAGGGACAGAGGCTCCTGGTTTAGAATCTTCAGGCTTTTTTTCACAAAGTACTTTCCAGGGCATTGATTTCTAGTCAGTCTAGTTTATTGACAAAATTGACTAATAAGACTGTCTGCATGGCAGAGAAGACCATTCATAAACACCCTCTTATGTTTATATTTGGTGTGACACCATATTTTTCCGCTAGTCATAACCAATGGGAAATACAATGTGTCACTTTTTAGTTCTTAGAAGTAAAGGTTAAAAAATGTTTTGGCAGTCCCTGACATGAGCTTCTAAAGAAGAGCAGAATAGTTATATCCTGACCACCTGCCTTTTTCTGTTCTCTTGAGGATTGCTAGAGGATATGGATAGATACATTTTGTAGACCATTTGTGGGGTGGTTTCATGTTAAAGGCAAAAAGTGAAGTCAGTGTTTTGTGCTCATTTAATTCATTCTAATAACAAACTATACCAGGGAATTCCATACTTCTCAGAGCAATTGCTTGTTTGACTCCTTGTTTGATGAGAACAAGGTGTTGCTATAGTAGGTTGGTTAGCAGAGGCGTTAGAATGGAATGTAGAATATCACACATTGATCAGTTGTTTTTGAGCATCCACTCCTTATAGGTACAGAACTGAGCATTATGAGAGAAATAAGATGCTTTAAGTAATGATAGGACATTTAGTGCCAAATGTATTGGCTGTCATAGAGGAAAAGAAAGGTGTTTTGGAAGAGGTGGAACTTGAGATGTGGTTATGGAGAAGGAAAGCAAGAGTTCTTTTGTTAATTTAGTTAATTTTTTTTAAAGCAAGAGTTCTTGAAGGGCAGTTTCTTCTAGTAATGGCTCAGAGGTGTTATGAGCAAACCATTGTACTGGAGGATCAACTAAGAAACTATTTTGACAAAGAGAAGACTTAAGTTGTCAACCAGAGGGATGGGAAGGGTGTAGCGAGCTTTTCTGGATGACTTTGAAGGCTGAGATCAGAAATTCTATCTTAGGTTCTTTAGAATGTTGAACCTCAAAGGTCTTTTAGAGGTCACTACTCTCTAAGTCCCAAAGGGACTTCTCCAAGGTTGTTCAGCCAGTTAGTGCAAGAGTCAGAACCGAAGCCCAGAATCCATATACTGGAACAGTCATACATATACTGCCTTGTGTATTATTCTTGATAAAATAGTACCATTCTTCTGAAATCTTGTTTCTGAGAGTCACTATTTCTAAGCACTTGCTAAGTCTAACATATAGTCCTTTAAGGAAAAGTACTTCTTATGTATCTTCCATAATGTTTAGGACTATAACTCTTTCTCAGAAGGTGCTCAGTAAGTACTTGTTGATTGATGCATTGTGAATTATATGCTTACATAACTGAATTACATGTTTACATAAGCACATGCCATTGTAAAGGTTGATTTAATTCAACTAGAAGCTACATGTGACAATATTATTAATTGTCCTATCTGTTAAATCCTCTCATCTCTACTTTGTTTTCTTGACAGTAGGTTGCCAAAGAGGGGTTGGACCAGAGAAATGGCAGAGTGATAATGGTGGGTTTTTTTAAGGCAATCTTTTCTCTGGAAAGTAAATAAAATGTATCAGACTCTCCAAGAGAATGTTGCATCTAGAGTTCATGTTGTCATAGTATCTTCCTTCTAGAGAAGTATAGCTGGTAATATTCAAATGTCAGCCCGTACTCATGATTGACCTTGCCTGGAGTATGCTGTAAGTCAGTGTTAAGGTGTTCACTGTAATTAAGGTGTTCACTGTAATGGAGGGGATAAATGTAAAGAATCATTGTATTTTGTGCCTTCCAGGATCAACTTAGGTGTCCTTAACATATTGTAAAGTCTCCTTACCTGAGCAAAGACTACACCTCAAATGACCACCAGCTGTTAAAGATCCCATGGTAAACTGGGCTTGTAGTCTCAGCTACTTGGGACAATGCTGAGGCAGGAGGATCTCTTGAGCCCAGGAGTTTGAGGCTGCAGTGAGTTATAATCGCACCACTGCATCCCAACCTGTGCAACAAAGCAAGACTCTGTTTCAAAAACAAACAAAAAAACTTAAAAAAAAAAAAAGTGTGACTTCTTACCTGATACAGGGATTCTACCTTCCCATTACATACTAATGAAGTAACTGTTAACTATTGTGGATTCTACTTGCAGGGTTCAGACTAGGCAACGTGGTACATGCTGTACAGGCAATTGAGCAGAACATTCATATCACTGACCCGGTCCTCCGCTTATGCCTGACATTTGCCAACCTGAACCGTGCAATTTGTTTCATCTGTGACACCATCCTCTGGGTGAGGAGCGTAGGTCTCGTCTCTGGCATCAACAAAGAGAAATGGCGACTGTGGGCTGCCCGCCACTACTACTATTCTCTCCTGCTGAGCCTGGTGAGGGATGTCTATGAAATCTCCCTGCAGATGGAACAGGTTACACATGACAGGGCAAAGAGGGAGAGGTCATCCCAGGATCCTGTTGGGTACAGCGTGGCTGATGAGGAAACAGAATGGCTCCAATCCTTTCTCCTTCTTTTATTCCGATCTCTGAAGCGGCATCCTCCACTGTTCCTGGACACGGTGAAGAACTTCTGTGATATCCTGAACCCTTTGGACCAGCTGGGGATTTGGAAGTTCAATCCTGGTATCATTGGACTTGGAGGTCTTGTGTCCTCTATAGCAGGCATGATCACGGTGGCATATCCTCAGATGAAGCTGAAGACCCGCTAGAGTATTTTTAGGCTGAGAACTAGTACCTGCTTAAAAGATGACCTTTTAGTGGAATGGACATTTGTATTAGTCACAGGCCATGTCATACTGTACTTGAGTTCTTGTTCAGATGAGGCCGGATGCAGTGGCTTATGCCTGTAATCCCAGCACTCTGGGAGGTTGAGGCGGGAGGATTGCTTGAGCCCAGGAGGTTGAGACCAGCCTGGGCAACATAATGAGACCTTGTCTCTACAAAAAATAAAAAAAATTAGCTGGGTATGGTGGCATACGTCTGTAGTCTCAGCTACTTGGGAGGCTGAGATGGCAGGATCTCCTGAGCCCAGGAGGTTGAGGCTGCGGTGAGCTGTGATCATGCCATTGCACACCTGCCTGGGTGATAAAGTAAGACCCTGGCACAACAACAACAACAACAAAAGTTTCTGTTCATGAGAGCAGAGGTGGGGCCAAGAATGGAAAAGGGGGGTATGAAGATTTATATATGTTTTTTAGAGCACTGGAGTGACGTGTGGATTTCTGAATATTTTCCCTTCATCTAACATTTACTGAGCATCTCTTATGTGTGTAGTAAGAGCTTTGTGTTTGCCGAATGAAAAAATTGAAAGGAAAAAAATTGAAAAAGACTCAGTAAAACTAACAAGTGAACATAGTAACTTTTGGGATGTGTGGATCAATGGTTTTGTGCAATCCACTAAGTCTGGTGCACAAAACTCTCAGATCTGGTAGAGGCCCTAATGTCAGTAGTAGGATGGAAGGGAGGTGGGTTTATAGCCTCTCATTTTTTTGGTCCTTATCATCACTGCACGCATGTCTTTGCTCTGTCCAGAAGCAGAATCAGAAAAGCATCAGGCACCTTGATGATATGAATTGTGTCTGTGGAGAGAGGCCTTTAGGTAATGCAGTGAGTAAGCAAAAGTCAGGAGTAGACAGAAGGGACTTGGAGTAAAAACAGGTGGAGGGTCATAATGAGTGACTGTATGTAGCCTGTGACAGGTAAGGAAACTGGCACTAAAACAAAAACAAACAAACCATCTGCCAGAACCTCAGTCTTCTGATTCCCAATCCAATATTCTTTTGATGATAGCTCATTGTCTTCAAGATTTAGAAGTGTGAATCTTTCCAGAATCCTGTGCTTTTTGCCTCTTACCCTCCCCCAATTGGAACTTTCATTGGTTGATATTCTGTTCTACAATAATTAAATCTGTATCTAGGCTTATCAACTAGATCATTTTATTCAAAACCTTATAACAATTTGGGTAATTCTACATTCATTTTTATAGAAAGTCATGCAGTTAAAAAAATTCATGAATACTCTGGATGTATTTTCTATGCCAAATCAGACTTCTTATCATAGGGTGGTTGGGGGAGGTGGGAAAGGTAGGACCAAATGAAGAGGACACTGGACTATTGAGTCAATGACATTGACACATGTTCCTGCTTCCCAACTTGGGTGTTGGGTCCTTAACTGTGGTTACAGATCCTTTAGTCTTAGGGAACTGAGCTGTGAGATAAAATGCCAGTAGGAGGCAAATGTCAGCCCTAGTAGCAAAGTCATGTCATTTATCTGAATGGAAATGAGGGGGAAAAATGTACGCAGTAAGTTAAATTTCTCAGAAATGTGATTGAGATGCTCAGAAATAGGCTCTAACTGTTGGCTGTCCAAAGTGGCCAATCAAGATTTGGAATTTGAGAAGGAACACTTGGGGAATTTTAAGAGTAATGAAAGCTACTAGATCAGGGAAAATAAAAAATTTAACTGTTTTTACCTTGTCACTCTAATAGATTAATTATGGTCAATACATTTCTAGACAAAATTGACTTGTGTCTGTGAATATGTTTTGGGAATGGAGAAGGGGCAAATGTAAGGCCATCTCACAGATAATTTGTAATTTGTCAGCTGGTACAGTGAGCTCTGGGCTGGAAGATCCAGGCTGGGGTGGATGATGAAGATGGATTCAATGTAGAGCCTCTGGGTTGAGAAAGATCTCTAACATGAGCTCATCTAGCCCGCTTCCCAGAGAGGGTTCACTATAGCAGTCCTGTTGGTGGCTGCCTGGCTTCTGCCTAGGGAAGTCTGCCATGAATTCGTGGTGGCATGTTATGGTCATATCCATCTTGGTGCTTTTGTCCTCTGCAAGTTAGGGTGGAGAATTGGGAAATGCCAATGCCTGTAGAGTTTGTATAAACCTTAATGGTGCCTGATACCTCTTCCCTGTGCATCTTTCTTCTTTCTAACCCTTCCCACCCTTGAGCCTCCACATTCATAGAGGATTCCAAAAATCAAAGATGCTCCTAATATGTGCAGGCCAGCACCTTCGCAACTGGACATTGCTGTCTGATAATTCATTTATACAATAGTGAATGCTTGAGTGTCGTGTGTGATTTTGGGAATCCTCTTGTGAAAAAGATGACCAGGGTCCCTGCTTTCATATGGTAGAGGAGTGGGGATGGAGAAGGAGAGAAGACATGACTCAATGCCCTCAAGCTGCTTCTGGAAAACAGCCTCTCCCCTCTTCCCTTGGGATTCTCCCGGCCCTTTCACCATGCCTAACCTCTCACCCACATTTTGCACCCTCCAGTAAAGCAGCTAAAGGACGAGCTTAGTCAGCAGAGCTTTCAGGCACAGAGCCCTATACTCCCTCTGGCCCATAGCCACTACTCTGAAGGCTGAAAACTGCCCTTTGGCCCAGGTTGCTGTCCACACACAGCCTTGCAGATCATGTGTCCTGAACCTTGAAGTGAGGGCAGAGGCCACTTCTTTAGATACTTCTGTTCCTCTCCATCACTGCCTTGTATTTTAAAAGCCCAGGTTGGGTCAATAAGTATTAGATGTATGACATATTTATTATTCTTTTTGGAGGCTTCCTACTTTATTCTCCTCCCTTTCCCAATTCCTCATTCCCTACTTTATTGTATCACACATACATCTATCATAAAGCACTGTTTTTTCCCCTCCTACCCATCTCCAGTTGTCCACAGTGTACGACTTAGCAGAGTAAACAATACATATAATAAGCCAGGCTCGGTGGCTCAGCCTGTAATCCCGCACCTTTGGGAGGCTGAGGTGAGTGGATTGCCTGAGCCCACGGGTTCGAGACCCGCCTGGGCAGTGAGACCTCATCTCTACAATAAATCAAAAAATCAGCCGGACATGGTAGCGCATGCCTGTAATTCTGGCTACTTGGAAGGCTGAGGTGGAAGGATCGCTGGAGTCCAGCAGGTTGAGGCTGCGGTGGCCGGGAGTGGCCACTGCACTCCAGTCTGGGCGACAGACTGAGACTCCAACTCAAAAAAAAAAAAACACACAAAAAAAAATACATATAATTCCACCAGCAACAAGGAAAATAAGTTTTATTCTCCTAGTATCCATTTAAATTAAGAAATCCTTCTTAGATAATCTGAAAAGTTTACAACATAGTCCTCCAGGAACTAGAACTTGGCCTTGTGCCTGAGTCTTTGCCAAGGAAAAAATGAGAAGTGATAGTTCTTAATTGTCTAGATGCTGTTGACTGGTGATAGAATCTTGGTCAACACTCACTTCTCCAGACTTAGGAAAACAAAATCCAGTTGGCTTTCTCACTGCCAGTTCTAGTGGCATCTTAGGCCAGGTAAAGTTCAATAAATTTTCTTACAGGTGTGGAAATTACTCCCTCAAAGGCTAGTTTGTCAAGGACTCAACTCCCAGGCTCGTCACTTCTTCACTGAGGGCAATTTATCTTAATAATCAAAGTCTAACACATTCAGGTGAACTCTGTTCCTGTGTGGGTTTGAATCTTTTTGTTCAATATTTGCTCTTGCTAGTAAATAAGAAAGGGTGGGAGAAATGGATTGAAAACTGTCCCACAAGACCCTCTGTGGAAAGGAGCCAAAGATTACAGAATTCAATCAAACTTTAGAGCTTATGAGTTTAATGCCATATATCCTAATACCTTCTTTCTGGAAAGTGTTTCTTTGTGAAGCGGGGGCCAGAAACATTGCAGACTGATGCTTCATGGCTCTGGAATACCAAGTCTTCTGAGCCTGGATCTTCAGCTCTGTGATCTTCCTCCTCATTGGCTAAATGTCCTCACAGAAGTTAGAGTATGCCCAGGGGACACAGGGTCAGATAACTGTGGCAACTGGCTGACCCTACTTTCTCTTCCTCTCTGCCCTCCTCTAGCTGGGAGGCGTTAGTAGCACTGTCCAAGACTCCCTGGAGTGACTGAACTTGTTTCTGCCTGAGGAGCCACTCTGTGAGACTGAGGAGGTGGTCAGCTGGAGTGAGCTTGGGGGTCCTAGGGCATCTGCCTCTCCTGGCTTGTTTATGCACATTAAAGGGAAGAAGTTGACGGTAAGGATCTCTTGGGAATTTACTGGGGATGAAAAGACCTGCAGGGGAACCACTTGGGGAGAGATTCAAGGGGAATGACTGGGAACTTCAAGTAGCTATTCTGGGGTCACTAGCTTTTCCAGAATGCAACTGAAATAGCTGGTTTTAAGAGTGACAGCTTTCTTACCTGGCTGAACATAGAGGGACATACTGGTAGATATACTTACTTAGAAATAGATTGTGGCCGGGTACGGTAGCTCACACCTATAATCCCAGCACTTTGAGAGGCTGAGGTGAGAGAATTACCTGAGCCCACAGGTTCGAGACCAGCCTGGGCAACTTGGTGAGACCTCATTTCTACAATAAATAAACAAATTAGCCGGGTGTGGTGATATGTGCCTATAGTTCCTCCTACTTGGAAGGCTGAGGTAGAAAGATTGTCTGAGAGCATTACACTGTACTCCAACCTGGGCAGCAGAGTGGGACTCTGACTCAAAAAAAAAAAAGCAAAAAAATGAAATAGAGGGATTAAGCCAGAACTTTTTAAAAAAAAAATTAAAAAGAAGACTAAACCAACAACTTATTATTTTACTCCCTCTTGGACCCTCCTTTAAGAATCTGAAGACAGCCGGGCTCGGTGGCTCAGCCTGTAATCCTGCGCCTTTGGGAGGCTGAGGTGAGTGGATTGCCTGAGCCCGTGGTTCGAGACCCGCCTGGACAGCGAGACCTCATCTCCACAATAAATCAAAAAATCAGCTGGGTGTGGTAGCGCATGCCTGTAATTCTGGCTACTCGGAAGGCTGAGGCGGAAGGATCACCGGAGCCCAGCAGGTCGAGGCTGCGGTG
>NW_007257968.1:1032837-1045350 GCF_000164805.1 Carlito syrichta | reverse complement strand
TTTATTTCTTTTTTTTTTTTTAATTGGAGTCTCACTCTGTCACCCAGGCTGGAGTGCAGCGGCATGCTGCTCATGGCCATCCCAGCATCGACCTGCTGGGCTTCGGCAATCCTTATGCTTCAGCCTTCCAAATAGCCAGAACTACAGGCACGCGCTACCACACCTGGCTAATTTTTTATTTATTGTAGAGACAAGGTCTCGCCAAGTTGCCCAGGCTGGTTCTTGAACCCACGGGCTCAGGCAATCCACTCACCTCGGCTTCCCAAAGTGCTGGGATTACAGACTGAGCCACCAAGTCCGGCCACCTTTATTTCTTGTGGCTACCTGAATTTCTCATTTCTTACCCTGAACCCTTATAAGAAACATCAATCTTGACAAGTAGGCTGTGGAGCAACTCATTGCTATGGGACCCTATGGAATGGCTTCTTGTGTGTGACAGTCACCCACCAACCTAATGCCTTCTGTTCAGGGTGATTGAGCTCCTGGGAAGCCTGGGCCTGGCCAGGCCATGAAAGGTAGGGAACTGATCCTTGGATCCCAAGTCCGAGGACTTCTGATGGACCGGGTACTCTGCTTTGCAGCTTCACGTTCTAGGATGGCAGTGAACAAGGGCCCAACCTTGCTGGATGGAGACCACCCTGTAAGTACCTTGAGCTCACATGAGACAGGGGATGGACACCTGAGGGAGGGGAGAAACAGAGGACCTGGAGGAAGATATGTCCAGATGATAATCCTAGTCCACTGACCATCATGTCTTAGTTATTCTTGCCCTCACCACCTTTTTTTCAGGGGGATGTTGGAGGACCTGCCTTTAATAAGAAAAAAATGCCTACAAAAAACTAAACATCTGACTGGGTGCAATGGCTCATACCTGTAATCTCAGCACTCTGGGACATGGAGGACTACTTGAGCCCAGGGGTTCAGGATCAGCCTAGGCAAGACCTTGTCTCTACAATACATATATACATACATACATAAATTAGCAAGATGTGGTGGTGTACTTTTGTTGTTCCAGCTACTTGGAAGTCTGAGGCACAAGGATCACCTGAGCCCAGCAGGTCAAGGCTGCCATGAGTGTGCCACTGCACTCCAGCCTGGGTGACAGAGTGAGATTCTGACTCAACCTCCCCCTCCCCAAACTAAACACTTTGGACAAGATGGCCAGAAATCCTGCTGGGGGTTAGGAGGGAATGGGGAGGAAGGGAATTACTGTTTTCCTAACCCTGGTGCAAGAGCCCATGCTCTGGTCATACCCAACTGGATGTCTGTTCAGTGCAGAACCGCTGCATTCTGTCACTCTGGTGTCATTCATGCTGAATGCTACCTCCCAGAATTAGAGCATGGCCTGTGCTGCTGTGTGTGAGTGGGTTGGAGATTCAGTGTGTTGGTGGTGTATGTCTGACCTGGTTTTCACTGTGACTTAAAGTGGCTTTGATACTTTGGGGTATGCTTGATGCCTCCTGGCAAGACCTCTTTGATTTGAGTACAGTTTAGATAGTTAGTGAAACTGAAAAAGTATGAACCTGTACAATATCCACCTTGTCCCAAGTTAGATTTTTAACTAATCTTTGCACTAGGAATTGCTGTTTTGAGTTTTATATCAAGTCATAGAATAGAGGCATAAAATAGTCAAGTGCATAGTCCAGCCATCCTAGTAGATGGTGGTTTATTCCCTTCCCAGGATTTCTTTCCCCTCTGGATTTGTCTGAAACAACCCCTGAAGGCTCTGTCCAAAATGTTAAAGAGAATGCTTTCTTGTTTGCAGTCATAATCTTTTGGTTAGTTCAAATTTCATACTTTCCTGCAGGATGAAAAACTAAAATATTGTGGCCTGCTCTGTCTAGTGTACATGTGGGTCTCTTTGAAGGGTCTTCTAACTCCGTCTCCTGCAAACAGAACAGGCTAGTCCTCACCTCCAGAGCAGAACCATGTGACATATTCCAAGCTACAGAGAGGACGTGAGCATCTGAGTCAGACTTGGGCAGTTTTCTCTTTTTCCTTTTTATGCAGAGAATTCTTAACATTTCTAAGAATAGACAGAAAAATATAATAAAGCCCCCAGTACCCTTTACTAGTCCCAGCAACCATGAATTCATGGCCAATCCTGCCTCATCCTCACTCCCACTAATTCCTCCATCTTGCATTATTATTAATATTACTATTATTATTATTATTTAGTTGGAGTCTCACTTTGTCACCCAGGCTGGAGGGCAGTGACATGCTTACAGCTACCGCAGTCTTGACCTGCTGAGCTTGGGTGATCCTCCAACCTCAGCCTTCCAAGTAGCTGGAACTACAGGCACACGCCACCATGCCTGGCTAATTTTTTAATTTATTGTAGAGATAAAGTCTCACCAAGTTGCCCAGGCTGGTCTTGAACCCCTGGGCTCAGGTAGTCCTCTCACTTTGGCCTCCCAAAGTGCTGGAATTATAGGTGTGAGCCACTGTGTCCAGCAAGCTTGCATTATTTTGAAGCCAATCCCAGATAGGCCATTTCAGGCTTGAGTTGGAATCCTGGCTCTGCCTCTTACTAGCTGTGTGATCTTAGGTAAGTCACTTCACATCTCTGAGTCTCCGTCTTCTTATCAGCAAAGTGGTGGTGATAATGCTGACCTCAGAGGGTGGCAGTTAGAATTAAGTGAGGTCATGTCACCAAGGCACCCAGACCAGGCCTTGAAACAGAATGGCAATTAGAAATTTTTTTCTGTGCATCACTGGAATCCATTCTTTTATTCAAAGACCAGTGTTTTTTCACTAAGGTTCCTAATGCTTAATTGTGTGACTGTTGTCAAAGTGAAATGCACTTGTAAGAGCACAGCACCCCACTAGTGAGAAATGGTGGTTCAGCTACACCCCACATGCTCAGACCATCCCTGGAGTGCTGTCTTCAGGTTTCAGTGCTATATTTTTAAAAAAGCTAACATGAGACTGAGTGTAGTGGCTCATACCTGTAATCCCAGCACTGTGTGGGGCTGAGGCAAGAGGACTGCTTGAGCCCAGGAGTTAAAACCAGCCTGGGCAGCATAATAAGACCACGTCTCTACAAAAGCTTAGCATAGTGGTACATGCCTGTAGTTCCAGCTTCTCAGGAGGCTGAGGAGGAAGTATCACCTGAGTCCAGGAGGTCAAGGCTGCAGTGAGCAATAATCATGCCACTGCACTCCAGCCTGGGCAACAGAGTGAGATCCTGACTCGAAGGAAGGAAGGAAGGAAGGAAGGAAGGAAGGAAGGAAGGAAGGAAGGAAGGAAGGAAGGAAGGAAGGAAGGAAGGAAGGAGAAAAGGAAGGCAGGAAGGAGGGAGGGAGGGAGGGAGGGAAGGAAGGAAACACAAAACCGTAGCATGTCCAGGAGATGGGATCACTAAACCATGGTGTGAACCATTTGTAAATTAAGGAACTGGAACTGTTTTGCATGGAGGCGGCACTGCTAAAGGGAGATATATTGACTTTAAATATGTGAAGGGCAGCCGAGCTCGGTGGCTCAGCCTGTAATCGGCTTTGGGAGGTCGAGGTGAGTGGTGAGTGGGTTGCCTGAGCCCATGGATTCGAGACCTGCCTGGGCAACTTGGTGAGACCTCATCTCTACAATAAATCAAAAAATTAGCTGGGCATGGTAGCACACGCCTGTAGTTCCAACTACTTGAAAGGCTGAGGCGGAAGGATCGTGGGAGCCCAGTATGTCGAGGCTGCGGTGACCGGGAGCGGCCACTGCACTCCAGTCTGGGCAACAGAGTGAGACTCAAACTAAAAAAAAAAAAAAAAAAAAAAAAAAAAGTAAAGGGCCAAACTATGAATGATGAAATAAATTTGCTCAGTATTATTCCAGAGCGTAGAGAGTGGAACAGGGTGTGGAGGTAGATTTCAGTTCAGCAAAGTTGTCCAACAAGGGACACAGGCCACTCTGAAGGGAAAAAAGTTCTCATCCAAGGAGACATTCACATATGAGTTTCCACAATTAGGTTTGCAGACCATCCTAGAAAAAGTTCTACATACGTCATTGCTAAATATCACTGTGGTCACCTTCAAAGTACTCCTCTTGGGAAGTTATGCACTGATGCCAGTGCCTGGTTCACCCATCAAAACAATTTTGGAACTCCTTTTCTGGAATGACTATCAGAGCTGTTGTCCTTATGTGTTGAGATCTGACAATTAAGTTCATGAACTTGCTACCATTCGCCTACATTGACAGCAATGTACAAATAACTGTATTGGAACACCCTTCCTACTCATCATTTCTGGCTCCCAGTGACTTTTTTCTTTACCCAAAGATAAAGGAAATATTGAAAGGAAGATATTTGATGACATTCAGGACATCAAGGGTAATTCGATGATGGCTCTAATGGCCGTTCCAGAAAGAGTTCCGAAATTGCTCTGACAGGTGGACTAGGCACTGGCATCGGTGCAAAGCTTCCCGAGGGGAGGACTTCGAAGGTGACCATAGTGATATTCAGTAATGAGGTACGGAGCACTTTTCCTGGGATGAGTTCTCGAACTTAATTGTCAGTCCGCGTATAAGCCTACCAGAGAAACTATGGAGAAGATTCTTGCTGCAGGGTCACTTAGAGGCCTATGATTCTGTGATTCTGTGCAGTTGGGTAGATCTAAATGCACACATTCTACTAGGTGCAGCCCTGACTGGGATGCATTTATTCAACGAATGCTACTGTGCCACTCTTTAGGCTAGACACTGGAGCTGCAGAGATGACAGTCTCCTGGGAGAGAGACAAGTAATGAGTACATGCATAATCAAAGCATGGTGATTGCAGAGACAGCCTGGGAAGGAAGCAGTGTCCTCTGCTGTGAGAGAGGAGAGTCTGGAAACCTTGTAGAGGAAGTGACAGTCAAGCTGAAACGTGAGGAAATGGCATTCTGTCAGGCAGAAAGGGTTATGGAAGGAAAGGTGAGCATTCTAGACAGTGGGGCTAGCACACACAGGCAAGGAGACAGTATCTCAGAAGGACCCGAAAAATGTTTAGATGAAGCCACCTGTTGAAGGTGGACTGAACCGCTGAATGTTAACGACACAGTCTCTACCAGTAGGCTTAAGGTGGGTCTGGAGGGGAGATGGGATTTGGCTTAGCCCCCAGAGAGCAGAGACTGCCTCAACAGCTCTCTAGATGGATGGTGCCCAAAAGGACACACAGGCTGGCTCTCGTTTTTCCTCTGGGTTTCCCCATGCTCCCATGATTGGGGTACCCAGAGACCTATTTGGCCTTGGTTCCTCCCAGGTCGCTTGGCCTCAGGCTAGCCTCATCATGGGGCTCCATGACCTGGAGTCACCTTCTGGGAGGCTGGAGAGGGAGGTGGGACAAATGGAATGTGTTCCTTCCATGCTAGGAGCAGGAGAACGTGCTGCAGCGGGTCCTGCAGTTGCCTGTGGTGAGTGGCACCTGTGAGTGCTTCCAGAAGACTTACACCAGCACCAAGGAAGCCCACCCCCTGGTGGCTTCTGTGTGCAATGCCTACGAGAAGGGCGTGCAGGGCGCCAGCAGCTTGGCTGCCTGGAGCATGGAGCCAGTGGTCCGCAGGCTGTCCACTCAGTGTGAGTCTCCACCGCAGCCGCCTGCTCGTTCACTGATACTCACTGCCTGCCCGCCAGTCTGTTTGTCTGCCTGTCAGTTCGTCTGACCATCTGATAACTGTCTGCCTAACTCCCTGCCTAGCTGCCTACGTCCCAGTGCGTGTTCTTCTTGTCTATAGATACAAAGGTATAGGGATGCCTCATCTGTGGCCTGGCTGGCATTTTCCCAGGGTAACCATGATGGGCCAAAGACTACAGGGGGAAGGGGTGGGCAGGGCTGAGAGTGGAGACGCTCACTTGAGCAGCAGCAACAGCAGCAAGAACTTGCAGAATCTGGCACAGAGGCACGGAGGGAGAGGGGATGCCCTGTGGGCCGGGCAGCTGATGGTAGCAGCTCATGACAGGCGGGGGCAGCAGAGAGCTACCAGCCAGGACCTGGAGGTGGAAGGTGGCTGTCCTGGCTGGCCTTATCAGCTGTGACTGTTCAAGTTGCCCTGCCCAACTGAAAAATATGGTCTCCAGGACTTAGCTCTGGAGAGGGCTGAGGGAAATCCCAGTGGTGTAAGAAGTCTAGCGCCTTCTACTATCCT
The DNA here is from genome assembly GCF_000164805.1 of Carlito syrichta. NCBI lineage: Eukaryota > Metazoa > Chordata > Mammalia > Primates > Tarsiidae > Carlito > Carlito syrichta. The sequence continues at coordinate 1,039,240 of NW_007257968.1, read as the reverse complement.
AATTAGAGAATTATGTGTTTCTGAGGATTTCACACGCAAACAGCAAAGGATAGATATAAAGGCCCGTCTTCCCTCCTACAGCTCCTTAAATAGTTTCCCAGGGTCTCATTCTACCCAACTAGAAGATAGCCAGGTTATCTGGACTGTTTGCTGCTTGAGAATTTTGTAAAAAAAAAAAAAAAGTTATCTGGAGAACATAGGAAAGAGTATGTTGAACTCTCCATGACATGACTGCAGAGCTGATGTCCTTGGCAGCCCTGGGCAGTATCCCCTCGAAGAATTTGCATCCCCTGGTGCTTGTCCTGCTCTCCGGAGGCAACTTATTTCCCCTCTCTGTGACCTTCATACAGTTGACCATCTCAACACCTAGTAGTTAAAAGGAAGGGCTGTAGACAGTCTGAGACCTGCACCAGCTGTGGCTGGGAGTTTGTCACCTCGAGAGCTAAACAGGCCCAAGCCTAGCCACCACCAAAGCCCAACCCCAAGGCCCTGCTGCCGCCCACCTGCTCACACTTCTGTCCTTCTTCCTCACACTCACACAAAGCCCCTGGGCAGGCCGGGGGGGAGGACAGAGGTGAGAGAATAGGACTTGCTGGTGATTCACATAGTTGCCATCACATCCTCCTCACAACAGCCCTGCGAGGTAGGCACCATTAATTCACATTTCACAAACAAGGAAGCTGAGCTTACAGCAGATTGTAACTTGCCCGGAGCCTCACATTGCAGCTATGGGCACTTGGCTTCTTTGAGTGCAGGTCTTACCAATTCCAGAGTTCCTACATGAACAGAAGAAACTGGCCCTGATCTCAAAGAGTCACAGCAGATGGGCTAGGGATGGCAAAGGGCTCAGATTCAGATGTGCTTTGGAGGCGGCAGGCCTGGGGACTTGAGGGCTGCAAGGTGCTTCCTGGACAGGGAGGCCACGCTTGGTTCTCACGGTGGAGATGGAACTCACCCAGCATGGCTCTTCTCTTTCAGTCACAGCTGCCAATGAGCTGGCTTGCCGAGGCCTGGACCACCTGGAGGAAAAGATCCCAGCCCTCCAATACCCTCCCGAAAAGGTGAGCCCCTCCCTCTTTTCCAGTGCTTCCCCACACACTGCTGTCACCGCCTTTCTGGGAGGAGAGGGCAGGAGCTGCTTGAGGTGTGACTGTGAGTCTTTCTGTGTCTGTGGCATGCCCCCTTCAAGGCTGGTGGAGGAGCACAACGGGAGCACAACTCCTCCACAGGGAGGAGGAGCCAAACAGAGAAAGGGTTTCTGGGACCAGAAGCCACAAACTCAAGAGGCAAATGCAAACAGCTGGGGTGGATCCCATGGCCTACAATACCCCACTTGGGATCTGGGACTCCATTGCCTGTACGGGACTACTTGGTAATTGCAGCCACCTAAGATCACGGGCCACGCTGATTGGGATCTCAGGAGTGAGTTTCCATGTCCTTAACATCCAAACTTTGTGGACCATGAATCTAAAAAAGTCACTTCACTTGGCTACATATTTATTGGGTCATTATGCTAAGGGTCCATGTTAGGCGGTTTTGGGGAATAAGCCTCAGTCTGTCACCTCATCATCTCATTGGCCAACCATCTACCCATCCCACGTTTCCCGAGCCCCACCCTATGCCAGGCATGCGCTACCACGCCTGGCTGATTTTTGATTTATTGTAGAGATGAGGTCTCGCCAAATTGCCAAGGCTGATCTCAAACCTGTGGACTCAGGCAATCCTCTTACCTCAGCCTCCCTGGGCCTTTAAATGAGTACTTCCTGGGAGCTGGGCTCAGGGTATAAGACCCTGCAAGGGTGGCCCTTATAGCCTGTAAGACCCCCTTGCCTGACATCCCCCACCACCTTCTCCTAGATCGCCTCTGAACTGAAGGATACTATCTCCACCCGCCTTCGCAGTGCCAGGAACAGCATCAGTGTGCCCATTGCAAGCACTTCGGACAAGGTCTTGGGGGCTGCACTAACCGGCTGCGAGCTCGCCTTGGGGGTGGCCAAAGACACTGTGGAATATGCCGCCAACACGCGAGCTGGCCGGCTGGCCTCTGGAGGGGCCGATTTGGCCTTGGGCGGCATTGAAAAGGTGGTGGAGTTCCTCCTCCCTCCAGACAAGGAAGAGCCAGGTACCTGCCATTACGGGGGCTAGCCATCCCACCCTGGGGAATGAGTTGGTCACCCATGCTGCCTGGGAATCAGCGGGAGGTGTTCAGGGCCCATCTAGCCACTGCTCTGGAATAGGGAAGGCCCAGCGGGACTTTCAGATGGATCCATAGTCATTCAGCCCCCTCTCTCCAACCGTAAAAGTGAGTTGCACAAACCACCAGGGCATTTGTGGTGGAACTAGGATGACTGCTTTCTAGCCCTAGACAACCCAGATTTTCCCATCCCTTCTCTGATCTATTTTCTTCTCTTTCCCCCCAAAACCTTAACCAGCTTCTGCTCCTAGACACCAGCAGGACCAGAAGCCTCCCAAGGCCAAGCCTAGCCTTATGAACAGGGTTGCAGCCCTGACCAACACCCTCTCTCAACGTACCATGCAGACCACAGCCTGGGCACTGCAGCAGAGCCACGCCATGGCCATGTGGGTGCCAGGTGTGGCACCCCTGGTGAGTGTCTGCCCTGAGTTCTGACTGACTCCTGCCTGGGAGCCTGTGGGCCTCTTGGTCCCTCCACCCCCTACCAATGCTCCCTTCTGTCCTGGAAGCTTCTCCTCCAGCCTGGGCTGGGGCTTTAGGTCTAAGGACAAGAACCTTAAGAGAGGTAAAGGGATAGTCCTCCAGGGTGGAGGGGGAGAAGGGACAGGATGTCCTGAGGGCAGACCTGTTCACCACCCACTTCCATCTCACTATTCTTCCTGAGTCTCCCCCAGCCCAGAGCCTTTGTCCTCCAAGTGGTTCTCTTGCTGTGGGCCCTCCCACCTATGTGAGGGCAGAGACCTCCATCTGCTATCCAGGCACTAGGGAGTGTAATTCTTAAATAAACAAAACACAAAACCCATTTTGTAAGGGAGAGCGCCCCCGCCAAATGTGTCCCTGACTGTACCCAGGTTTTTACATTTTCCTTCTAGAGGCTTCTAATTTCCATCCTCACTGTACCCAGGGTAAAGGCTCTTTTCTAGACCCACATAGGGCTAACTCTCCACGCTCCTCACCCCTGACTTGGGGATTTTAGCAGAGATAGGCTGACTTGGGGATTTTAGCAGAGATAGGCTGTATTTTTTTCATAAGGAACTTTAGTAAGAAACTAAGGCCAGAAAAGGAAATGACCACTTTTCAGCCATTATTTGAGTGATCCTTTTAAAAGCATCATCGACCCAGATCATTCATTCAAGTAACTGTTGCCCTAGTGGGGGTACAGGAAGTGTAGTTTCTCTCTGTCTGCTGCACCAAGGACCACTTACCTATAAGGGCCGAGCCTGTCTCAGTGCGCAGGCCTGGCATGAGGAAGGTGCTACCATTCACAGAGAAGAGAATGGTGACCTCAAAAGCTATGTAATCAGAAGAACCTGCTAGGTGTGGTGGCTCACACCTGTAATCCCAGCACTTTGAGAGGCAGAGGCAAAAGGATTGCTTGAGTCCAGGGGTTCGAGACCAGCCTGGGCAATTTAGCAAGACCTCGTCTCTACAATAAATCAAAAAATTAGCTAGACATGGTAGTGTGTGCCAGTAGTTCCAGCTACTTGGAAGGCTGAGGTAGAAGGATCACCTGAACCCAGCAGGTAGAGGCTGAGGTGGCCGTGAGCATGCCACTATACTCCAGCCTGGGCAACAGTAAGACTCCTACTAAAAAAAAAAAAAATCGGGAGGACCTGTTTGTGGGACTCCCTAGAGATCTAGAATGGAGCTAAGGTGTGCCTTAGGAGACACTAGCCCACCTGTTCAGTCAATTTCCTCCCATGGAACATTTTAGCCCACTTGAATTTTTCACTCTTTAAAGATCTGTGAGGAGTGTCTACTAAAGCTAAACAGACATATACCCTGTGGCCCAGCAATTCCACTCCTAGATGTGTACCCAATGGAAGTGAGCACTTATGTCTCCCAAGTCATGCCCAAAATGTTCATATCAGCTCTGTCCTTTACCAAGAGCTGGAATAATGCAAATGTCCATCAACTGTAGAATCGATAAATTATTGGTAAATTCATACAATGAAATATTACACAGAAATGAAAAAGAAGAAATTACTGTATACATAGCAACACAGATGAATCCCATACCATCATGTTTGACTAAAGGTGCTATTCATGAATGAACACACATGGTATGATTCCATTTATATAAAATTCAAAAGAGATCAGAATTATGGTTACCCTTAGGGGAGTATGGACTGAGTAGGGGTACAGAGTCTTCTGAGATGGTGGAAATGGTCTATATTAATCTGTGGTGGTTACACAGATGTGTACTTGTAAACATTCATAGAGCTGTACCCTAAAGATGTGTGCATTTTATGGGAATTATCACTCTAAAAAGTTTTAAGGACAGTCTGCCAGGCCGGGCCCTGCATACCACCCCAACCCAAACCCTAGGGGCAAGGGGCTTTGGCTCCTGCGGCTCCCTGGCCTTTGGCAGGTGCTGTTGAACCAGCAATCTGCTGCCATCCTCCCTCAGAGCAGCCTGGCCCAGTGGGGCGCGTCAGCTGCCATGCAGGTGGTGTCCCGGCGGAAGAGCGAGGTGCGGGTGCCCTGGCTGCACAACCTTGCCGCTGCCCAGGAGGAGGATCACCATGACCAGACGGACACAGAGGGAGAGGAGACGGAGGAGGAGGAAGAACTGGAGACCCAGGAGAGCAAGTTCAGTGAGGTGAGGGAGTGGGAGCCTCCAGGTCCCACAACCCACAGAGAGGGTGAGAAGCAGAGGCACAGAGTGAACGAAGGGCTTCCATCCTCGACCCAGGGACACGGCCCATGGGTGCAATCTTCACTTACCCCAAAGGCCCACCTCACACAGTACATTTATGTTGTTCCTCAGCTGACCCTCCCAACACCCTCCACAATAGAGCAGAGATTATTGTCCCATTTTGCAGGTGAAGAAAATGAGGTTCAGAGAGGAACGGTGACCTGTCCAAGGCCACACAGCTAGCGGCAAAACCAGGCCTAAAGTTTTTCTAGTTTGGTGTCCCCATGCTCTCCCTTCTAGCTCTGGGGCTGGTGGGGGGGGGTCGGGGGAGACCCTGCAGGAGACTGACCCTGCTCTGGCCCCCAGGTAGCAGCCCTGCCTGGCTCGCAAGGCCTCCTGGGCAGTGTGGTGCATACCCTGCAGAGGGCCCTCCAGACCACCATCTCGGCCGTGACATGGGCACCTGCAGCTGTGCTGGGCACGGCAGGGAGGGTGCTGCACCTCACGCCGGCCCGGGCTGTCTCCTCCACCAAGGGGAGGGCCATGTCCCTATCGGATGCCCTGAAGGGCGTCACTGACAACGTGGTGGATACGGTGGTGCACTACGTGCCGGTGAGTCCCACCCCGGGCTAACCCTCCCTCTCCCAGGGGGGCCTAGACAGGACAGATGAAGAAGATTTGGCTGAAGGGGCTGTAGCCCACTCCTTGTCCCCACTCCTCTGGAGACCCGCCTCCAATCCTTGGTGTCTGGAAACATTTTGACATACTGGGTCCTCGCCCAACTCCAGATGTGCCGAGGCCCACGGCTCTGGCCTGAAGCCCCTCCCCACAGTCCCCCATCCACCTGGCTGGTGGAGGAGTCTCCTGCCATCAGTCTGGGGACCCCTCAGCTCCCAGCTGAAGGACCTGACAAGCTGGGGTGCTGCTGCGTGGAGAGTGATTGGAGGGAGGCCTCCAGGGCACCCTGGGGGGGGGGGATGAGTTCCAGGGAACAGTAGCTGGTCCCATCCGATTCTATCACCTATTGCCAACAGGAAAACCCAAGGTATGCCAATGCCATCTGTTTGGGAGCACCTGGGCCCCTATCCAGAGCGAATTACAGCTCGTGCAGACTGGAGAAGGGCTGGGCAGGGCAGGAGGACCCTTAGAGCTGGCAAGAGGTGGGCTACTCAGTCACTCGCTGAGTCACTCACTCAGTCACTCACTACCACCAAGAGGCATGCCAGGGGTCTTGACAGCCAGCCTGCTCACCCTGGGCCCAGACCAAGCCCAGACAAGGGTGCTGCGATCCCACCAGGTCAATGTGTGGGCTGCACCCAGCCTAACTTTGGCCCAAAGAAGGGTTAGGGAAGCCAATGGCCTCCCATTGAGCCCCCCCCACGCCCCAGGGAAGCCCAAGGGATCCTGAAACTTTGAGAGGCTTGTTTTGCCCGCGGGCCCGGGCCACGGAGGCGCTCAGAGTGGGCAGGACCTCAGGGGTCTGTCTCCCCGGCGCCCCCATCCAGCCGTCCCACTCCCCAGCCGGTGCCCTCCTGACGGCCGCTCCTGGGGGAAGCAGCAGGGCGGGGTGG
>NW_007257968.1:1022111-1032763 GCF_000164805.1 Carlito syrichta | reverse complement strand
GAGGACCGGGGCGATGCGCCCGCCGCGCCGCGCCCGGGCTTCCCGGCCGTGCCCCGCGAGAAGCCGAGGCGCAGGGTCAGCGACAGCTTCTTCCGGCCCAGCGTCATGGAGCCCATCCTGGGCCGCGCGCAGTACAGCCAGCTGCGCAAGAAGAGCTGAGCCCGCGGCCGAGTCCCCGGACACACACGCAGACCCCAAGCTTCCCAGGCGCGCGCGGACTCCTCCCAAGCGGCCGCACCCCGGCCTCGTCCGACGACGCCCCCGAGACACACCTCATTTTCCTAAGCATCCTTTTGGGGCCTCGTTGTCGGAGCCAGTTTTTAAGGTGCACCGGAATAGCAGCCTGCTCTGATTCTGTGGCTTTTTTTTTTTTTTTTAATGACAAGAGCAATTGCCTAATTTGATCTCTCATTCTTTAACTAAACTTGTGACCCAATGACGTTTGACAGTTTCCAAAATTCAGATCCTCTGTGGACACATATGTGTCACCAGTGAGTATCACGTCACCACCCGAAGATCCACACAGAAGTCGACACGTTGTTAGCACTGAGCTCAAAGATCCTGACCATCTGGGCTCTCCAGACTGCTTTGAAGGAAACAACAATCAAGTGAAAAGGCTCTCCTGTGACTGTTTCAAACATTGGCGTCACTTCTAAGTCCCTCCTGGCCTGTTTTTTGTTTTTTGGGGTTTTTTTTAAATATGGTCTCACTAGCCGAGGTTGGAGTACAGTGGCACGATCACGGCTCACCACAGCCTTGACTTCCTGGGCTCAAGCGATCTTTCCACCTCAGCCTCCTGAGTAGCTGAGACGACAGACTCAGGCCACCACACTGGGCTAATTTTTTGTAGAGACAGGGTCTTGCTATGCTGCCCAGGCTGGTCTTGAACTCCTGGGCTCAAGCAATCCTCTCGCCTTGTCCTCCCAAAGTGCTGGGATTATAGGCATGAGCCACCTCGCCAGTTCCCTTCCCTCCCTCCTACCTATCTTTACTATCTTCTTACTCACAGATTTATTTCCAAATGCATAGTCACTCTTTTGAATGCCCCCACAATACTGGGAAATCCCCCCACAATGCATGGTGACCTATCACACCACATAAGCTATATAGACCAGACTATATAAATAGACTCTACAACCACAGTTTATTGCCAACCCTACTTTTGGAAATGTTGATACTTGATAAATCTAGAAAATGCATACATATAATTTAAAAATTCAAACATTGTAAAAGGATGTCTTTCTCCCTGTACTTCCCTTCTTAAAAACTAGGGTGTGGTCTCTTCTGTACCCTTCCAGTTACAGGCTACGCATGCGCAAGCTCATGTGTGCACACTCCTCACTTGTGTGTATGCAAGTTGTGAGGGGTTATACTCACCTGCCTATTTTGCTCAATACATCTTAGAGGTCTTTTTTGTATCAGTATCATAAATCCCACTTGCTCTTGTTAAAGGCCACAAAATATGTACTTCTTAATGTGAATGTGCTGTGTTTGATTTAACTAGTTCCCTAATGATGAACTTTTAAATTGTTTCTAATGTTCTTGCTACTGCAAACAGTGCTATATTAAATGCCCTTATCAAAGATGCCTTGTGCACATGTATCAAAATGTATATAGGATACATTTTTCACTTGTAATCATGACTTGCTCGGTGAAAGAACATGTGCATTCTAAATATTGACAGATAATGCCAAGCAATCTTCCAAACCCAATGCTTTTTTTTTTTTAGTTATTTTCATCAGCAGCTATAGGCATGTGCACAGAAAATCATGATTCTTCACTCAGTTCTTTTTTCTTTTTTCTTTTTTAACTGGAGTCTCACTCTGTTGCCCAGGCTGGAGTGCCGTGGCACACACACAGCTACCGCAGCCTTGACCTACTGGGCTCAGGTGATCCTTCTGCTTCAGCCTTCCAAGTATCTGTAACTACAGGCGCACACCACCATGCCCAGCTAATTTTTTGATTTATTGTAGAGATGAGGTCTTGCCAAGTTGTCCAGGCTGGTCTCAGACCCGTGGGCTCAGGCAATCCTCTCACCTCTCCCTCCCAAAGTGCTGGGATTACAGGCTTGAACCAACCATGCCCAGTCTAGTCCTTTTTTATTTTTATTTTTTATTTTATTTTTGAGTCAGAGTCTCTGTTGCCCAGGCTGGCGGCGCAGTAGCATGCTCATGGCCACCACAGCCTTGACCTGCTGGGCTCAGGGGATCCTTCTGCCTCAGCCTCCCAAGTAGCTGGGACTACAGGTGCACACCACCACGCTCAGCTAATTTTTAAAAAATTTATTGTAGAGACGAAGCCTCACCAAATTGCCCAGGCTGGTCTTGAACCCCTGGACTCAGGCAATTGCTCTCCTCCGCCTCCCAAAGTGCTGGGATTACAGGTGTGAGCCACCACGCCCGGCTACTCTCAGTCCTTTTAGACATCCATATATACACCCATCTTTAAGGTCCCCTTCAGTCCCCAGAGCAACCTCCTGATCCCACTCTGTTGCACACCTGAGGGCCCAGCTCCCTGATCCCTGGGGGAAATCTTTAGTGTCATGAGTCATGGGTCTGATCCATGGTTCTGGAGTCTAAGGATGCCAAGAATGGTGACAGGAAAGGGGCTGGTGGGCACACACATGTCGACATGGCCTGGACCACGAACTGGCCTCGGAGTCCTCACCCCACTTCCACGATGTACACCACACCCCACAGTTCCCTGGCAGGAAGAGGGGGAGAGGCGTGGAGCTGGCAAGAGGGGTCCTTAGAAGCTCATACAATGAGACTGAGAAGACAGAGCCCAGGGCAGCTGCTGGAGAAGTGACCTCAGGCCTGGATATGCAAAGAGAAAACGCCTACGAGCCTGGGCCTCACCCACCCAAGCTGCTTTCTCCCTGGGGCTCTGGAAACCACACTCCTTGCTATCCAATCCTCCCCAGGCCTGTGGCTCCTCTTGTTTGGTCACACCCTAGAAGGCATGAAAGCTGCCCTCTCAGCGGGGTGGGGATGGGAGGAGGGCAGAGGGGTGAGAGGGTGGGGAAATGGGGGAGGTGAGGGGTGGCAGCTGGGGCCTGACCAGAGCTGCAGCAGTCACCATGCCTGCTGGCCAGGCCCAGTTCCCTCTAGCAGCACCTGGTGTATGGAATAGGACAGCCTGGGAAACAACCCTGGTCAGTTGTAACAGTGTCTTTTTGTTTTATGTTTTTGGTTTTTTTTTTTTTTTGAGTTGGAGTCTCACTCTGTCACCCAGGCTAGAGAGCAGTGGCATGCTCACAGCTACCTCAGCGTTGACCTGCTGAACTCTAGCGGTCCTTCTGCCTCAGCCTTTCAAGTAGCCCCACACCTGGGTACTTTTTTTTATCTATTGTAGAGATGAGGTCTCTCCAAGTTGCCTGGGCTGATTTCGATCCCGCAGGTTCAGGCAATCCACTCGCCTCAGCCTCCCAAAGTGCTGGGATTACAGGCTGAGCCACCAAGTCCAGCCAACCGTATTTTTTATGGTAAGAAACACCTTGCTGAGGTAGCAAGATACTCTGAAGCTGCTTGTCAGTATTTTTGAACACATTTTGACCAGAAACAAGGGCAAAGTAGCTTCACGAAATGGCAGAAATGTGCTTCCTTGGCTCTGAGCTCCATGGGGGGACTTTCCCCTGTTCTGGGAGGTGTCACGTGGTTAACCTTGGTTAGCGGACATGAAGGCACATCCGCAGCCAGCATCTTCAGTAGCTCAGGATGTGGATGAGATCTCCACTTCACACTGAGATGTCTAGGGTCCTCTCCAGAGAAATACCCCGTGCCCTCTATTCCAGCTTACGAAATGTACCTCCAACTCAGTCACAGCTTTTGAAGATGGAAAAGAACCATTACAGGCAGTAGCATGTATTTATCCAGGCAACTATTTACCACGTTTTTCTTCCATAATTATCTAGGATCTTTTTTTTTTTTTTTAGTTGGAGTCTCACTCCATTGACCAGGCTGGAGTGGAGTGTCACGCTCACGGCCACCACAGCCTCAATCTGTTGACCTCAGATGATCCTCCCACCTCAGTCTTCCAAGTAGCTGGAACTACAGGCGTGCACTACCACGCCCGACTAATTTTTTGATTTATTGTAGAGATGAGGTCTCACCAAGTTGCCCAGGCTGTTCTCGAACCCCTGGGCTCAAACAAACGTCTCGCCTCTGCCTTCCAAAGTGCTGGGATTACAGGCTTGAGCCACTGCCCCTGGATCTAAGAGATATATATATATATATATATGTGTATGTATATATATATATATTTTTTTTTTTTTTTTTTTTTTTTGAGTCGGAGTCTCACTCTGTCGCCCAGACTGGAGTGCAATGGCTGCTCCCGGCCACTGCAGCCTCGACCTGCTGGGCTCCTGTGATCCTTCCGCCTCAGCCTTACAAGTAGCTGGAACTACAGGCACGCGCTACCACACCCTGCTAATTTTTTATTTATTGTAGAGATGAGGTCTCGCCAAGTTGCCTAGGCGGTTCACGAACCCGCGGGCTCAGGCAATCCACTCACCTCAGCCTCCCAAGGTGCGGGATTACAGGCTGAGCCACCAAGCCCGGCTGTGTGTTTTTTTTTTTTATTGTAGAGATGAGGTCTCACCCAGTTGCCCGGGCGGGTCTCGAACCCACAGGCTCAGGCAATCCACTCACCTCAGCCTCCCAAGGTGCGGAATTACAGGCTGAGTCACCAAGCTCGGCTTCTATCTAGGATCTTAATGTGTTAAGCAGGGGTCCTCAAACTTTTAAAACAGGGGGCCAGTTCACTGTCCCTCAGACCATTGGAGGGGCAGACTATAGTTTAAAAAAAAAAAACTATGAACAAATTCCTATGCACACTGCACATATCTTATTTTGAAGTGAAAAAACAAAACGGGAACAAATACAATATTTAAAATAAAGAACAAGTAAAAAAAAAAAAAAGAACAAGTAAAGTTAAATCAACAAACTTACCAGTATTTCAATGGGAACTATGGGCCTGCTGTTGGCTAATGAGATGGTCGATGTCCGGTTCCATATTTGTCACTGCTAGTCGTAACAAGGGATGCAAGTGTGCATCAGTTAGTCTAGACTGAGAGGAGGAGTCGAGAGACAGAGAGGAGGGAAGTCGGAGAGTGCGACGCACATTCCACACATGCGCACTGCGGACGGGACGAGTAGGCTGCTAGGCGGGACAGGCAGCAGCGGCAAAAACATTTATCCAGTGGGCCAGATAAATGTCCTCGGCGGGCCACATGTGGCCCGCGGGCCGTAGTTTGAGGACCCCTGGTCTTAAGGAACTTCTGTGGGTGGAGAGATACTACTTCAACTTGTGCTTCAATGCTCATTGTCTTAGCATAATTTTCCTACACATGCCTACAATTCTAGCACTCTGAGAGGTCAAGGAGGGAGGATTGCTTGAACCTAGGAGTTCAAGACCAGCCTGGGCAACAAAGTTAGGCCCCCGCTTCTACAAAAAAAATAGCCAGATGTGGTGGCATGTGCCTGTAGCCTTAGCTACTCAGGAGGCTGAGGTGAAAGGTTCACCTGAGCCCAGGAGGTCAAGGCTAGGGTGAGCTGTGAGTGTGCCACTGCATTCCAGACTGGGTGACAGAGTGAGACCCTGATAATAATAATAATAATAATGTGACTATCCTAAAACTCAGTGGCTTACAACAGACAGCATGCATTTATTTTTATGCTTGTGGGTCAGTATATCAACTGTGGTTCAGCTCATCACAGTGGCACTCCCATTGCCACTTGGCTGCAGCCTACGGATCAACTGAACTTGACTCCAGGCTGTGATGGATTCAGTTCTGCTCCAGAGGTGCTATTTCAGGGCTCCAGGGTGAAGGATCAGTAGCTATCCCTGGCGTGCCCTTCCCATAACAAATCACTGGAGTACAGAACCAAGTCTCATCACAAGCCCTCTGCTAGTGCCATATCTATTCACATTTCATTAGCCAAAGCAAGTTACACCACCAAGTCCACATAAACAGGGCAGGGAAACAGATTTCTACCACAGTGGGAAGGAGACAGGAGCAAATATTTGCTGAACTATAATACAGACTAGGACACAGTGGTTTAAATAAGACAGAAATTTATTTTTCTGTCCCATAAAAGTCCAGAGATGAGTGGTCCAGAGTGGGATGGCACTTGACAGTGACAGGGATTGAGGATCCTTCTATCTTATTGTGAGTGATTTCCTTTCCTGAAGTCACTCCCTGAGTCAAGATGGCTGCTCCAGCTATCAACTCTGTATTCCAACCACAAAAAAGGGCAAAGGGGAGGGAGAGTGATATGCCTCCCACCAGAAATTAAACACAGCACTTCTAGACCTACTAGGCAGAACTTAATCATGTGACCACACTTAGATTAAAAGGAGGACAGGACATAAAATTTTCATTTGAAGTGGCTATGCCGCTAAAACAGGAGTCCTAAATGGAGGGGAAGTGGATCCCAGGGATGGGGGCAACTGTTAATCTCCCCATCACTCTCCTGTCAACAGACATTTGGATTGTTTCTTTATGTTTATTATTTACTATTACATACTTTGTGGTAATGAACATTCTTGTAAGAGTTTCTTACAGAATATGACTAGAGTGGGATTTCTAGATGATAAGGTATGTGCAGAATTATCTAGATATTGGCAAATTGTCTTTCAAAGTAGTTCCCTGATTTACATTCTCACCAGAGGTATGAGTCGTCTTACTCAACATTCTCACCAGCACTTATTACTGTCTAATTTAAACGTTTTTTTGTAAATCAACTTGACATAAAACGGAATCTCATTGTAGATTTAATTCCCCAATTAGCAATGTTTATTATGTTTATTGAATATTTGTTTCCCCCCTATTTTTTTGACTTGTTGTCTCACTGTCGCCCAGACTGGAGTGCAGTGGCCGCTCCCGGCCACCGCAGCCTCGACCCGCTGGGCTCCGGCGATCCTTCAGCCTCAGCCTTCCGAGTAGCCGGAAATACAGGCGTGTGCTACCATGCCTGGCTAATTTTTGATTTATTGTAGAGATGAGAGGTCTTGTCAAGTTGCCCAGGCGGGTCTTGTACCCGTGGGCTCAGCAATCCACTCACCTCAGCCTCCCAAAGGTGCGGGATTACAGGCTGAGCCACCGAGCCCGGTTTGTGTTTTCCCTTCTAAGTGTCTGTCAAAACTTTTGTGCATCTTTCTATTGGTGGTTTTTTTCTCATTGATTTTTAGAAGTTCTTTATGCTTTCTGGGTGCTAATCCTTTGTCAGCTACATGTATCATGAATATCTTCTGTTGCCCAGGCTAAAGTGCTGTGGCATGATCACAGGTCATCACAGCCTCGACCTCCTGGGCTCAGGTGATCCTTCTGCCTCAGCGTCTCAAGTAGCTGCACATATGCCAACAGATTTGTGCCAACATGCCTGGCTAATTTTTTTTTTTTTTTTTGGTAGAGATGAGGTCTCCCTATGTTGCTCAGGCTGGTCTTAAACTCCTGACCTCATGCAATCCTTCCACCTTGGCCTCCCAAGATGCTGGGATTACAGGTGTGAGCCACAGCAAACAGCCCTGTTTATTTTTCTGATGAACAAAAGTTCTTAATTTTGGCTTAGTAAAAATGATCAATTTTTCTGTGTTTTTCAATTTTGTGTTATGTTTTAACAATTCTTCCCTACCATGAAGTCGTGTTTATATTTCCCTGACAACATTCCTCATGATGACTTTCTCTAACACTTTCATATTTTTGCTTTGTACATTTCATTAATTTTTGTGTATGGTTTAAGTAGGAATTCATTTTTTTCTTCCCAGTTGCTTCCATTTTTAGTTTCTTTCTAATTGAATTGCGTACTGCAGGAAGTTTTGGATGTATTGATGTCTGATGCCTGAATGACATTTTTTGCAAAGATGACTTTCCCTCACTGATCTGTGCTCTCAGCTTGGTAATAGACCTAGTTTCCAAACCTGTTCTGCCTATTCCTGTGGCCTTAGCACATTGTCTGATGTACGGTCATTTCCAATGTTGGCATATCTTCCTGGGTAATCCACTCACACCCTTCTGCAGGCGTGTCTCTGCGACTTCTGGTGCTTTGCTTTTCCTTATAAGTAATAAAATCAACTTGTTAAATTTCATGAAAGTAATTTCTACAGACTCAATTTATTTCAGTTAACTATAATTATTCTTTGCTCTTCTGATGCTCCAACTGTCACGGGTTGGCTGGTAGGAACCCCTTTAAGTCAGAGCTTTTGTACTTTCAAGCCTACAACACACATTTTAAAAGTATCTGCATTTTCTGACCACAAAAAAATTATTCCAGTTCTTGACATAATATATGGAGTCAACTATTTTTAATGGGGAACAGTGATAAAGACCAAAATGTGGACACTAGGGTATACACACTGGATTGTTCCATGTCGGTATTAGTGAAACAGAAAAACATTGCACATCCACTAGGAAGAGCTAGAAAAGGTAATTCATTCTAAAGTCATGAATTGGCGGCACACAGTGGCTTACGCCTGTAATCCCAGCACTTCGCAAGGCCAAAGCGAGAAGAATGCTTGAGCCCAGGAGTTTGGGACCAGCCTGGACAACATAGTGAGACCTTGTTTCTACAAAAACCAAAAAAATTAGCCAAGGGTGGTGGCTAGGTAGTTAACTAGGGAGGTTGAGGCAGAAGGATCTCCTGAGCCCAGGAAATCAAGGCTTCGGTAAGTCATGATCATAGCACTGCACTATAGCCTTTGCAACAGAGTGAGACCCTGTCTCAAAAAAAAAAAAAAGTCATAAATTCACATCGATAGCTCCAATAGTTCCAACATCACAAAAGTATTTAAAACTTATTGTCACATACACATTTTAATTTTATCTTCTCTACAGCTTAATTATCATAATTCTAATTAGAATTAGAATTATGTTTCTTAAATATGATGTTTCATCTATCATGATCACCTTTTGTTACATTTTACACACATCAAAATCCAAGTTTAGTTTTTGGCCTCTTCACATCCAGAATCTCTCTTTTTTTTTTTTGAATTGGAGTCTCACTCTGTCACCCAGACTAGAGTGCAGTGGCCGCTTCCGGCCACTGCAGCCTCGACCTGTTGGGCTCCGGCAATCCTTCCACCACAGCCTTCCAAGTAGCTGGAACTACAGGCGCGTGCTACTACACCCAGCTAATTTTTATTTTATTTTATTGTAGAGATGAGGTCTCACCAAGTTGCCCAGGCAGGTCTCGAACCCGCGGGCTCAGGCAATCCACCCACCTCAGCCTCCCAAAGTGCTGGGATTACAGGCTGAACCACCAAACCCGGCTCACATCCAGAATCTCAGTGACTCTCTTTGGTCATCATGGTGGCAGCTCGCTATGTTGTTCCTACTCTGGACCCTAACTGATTTAGGATATTTGGGGCTGACAGCATAATTCTACAGCACACCAGAGAACCCTGAGGATTCATCTACATTTTCCAACAGCTTGAATTTTTAGTTTCTCCTTAATTGAATTACATATTATAGGAAATGTCACCGCTTCTGGCAGTTTCTGACAGATGACTGGTTGGTATCTGAATGATGGTCCTTTCTGAAACATGAATCAGTTGGCCAGCTTCTCCTATTTGAAACTTTTAGGATGTGGTTGTGGACATTGTGGATGACTCCCAATATCCATGTCATCTCACGTGGGTATTGTAAGCCAATCCTAGGAATTCCATGCCCTTGACAGTGACTAGTACAGGTGTGGACAGGCCTAAGCTATGTGGTATATGAGATATGAAAGAAAGTAGCTCACAGGCCTCTTAGGAAAAGATCCCTTGATCCAAAGGGTGTGCCACACACAACACAATGCTGTCTTCTTTCTCCAGATGTTTTGCGTCTGAAGGTGATGGCAGAGAAGAGAGTTAAAAAGCCAGGTTCTTCATAATGTTGCCACTGACTACCTGCGTGGGAGGCTTGTCCTTCGAGTCTCACTGTTAGCTGTCAAACGACCTTACTGTTCAAGCGCTTTTAGTTGTGGTTTCTGTTACCTGAGGTCGAGGCCGTCCAAATATAGATCTATCTGAAGACATCTGGCAATTTCTCTAGCCTTTCATTATGCTGCCTATGACAAGTCATCTTCTATATACATAATAAAATTTCACTACTACACTGGAGTTCAGTTTTTCTAATGACACTTTAAGTGACAAATATGCTTCCAGATTTTAATTAAAATTCGCCCATGCATGATGCTGCCAATCCCTCAGAGGGGTTCAGAGGCGAAGACACCATTTCCTTAAGGCAGCCCGTGGACACCCCCATATCCCCCTCTCCTGCCTTGATAATGACTGTAAAATGCAACTCAATTTCAGAAATGCTAAAATGTGAGACAATGAGAATCCCAGGACCCAGGAAACTATTTTAATGTGGGGAGATGAAAGTTTCTTGTGTGTGTGTGAGTGTGTGTGTGTGTGTGGGGGGGGGGAACAGAGATGGGTGAAGAAGGGATCTTGGAGCTGAAGACAAGATTGTCCGATGTACGATTTGGAGACGACTGCTAAAAAATAATCCATCACGAGGATGCTGGTGCGTCCTCCAGGCCCCGCCCTCCGGTTCAGGCCCCGCCCGCCCTGTCCGCGGCCTGATTCCGCGGCGCCGCCCGGCTTGCGCCTCCGCCTCCAGCGCCCCGGCGGGCGGAATTGTGGGTGAGGAGAGGGATGGTTTGGGG
>NW_007257968.1:1021065-1022078 GCF_000164805.1 Carlito syrichta | reverse complement strand
CTCCCTCCCCGCGGAGGCCTGGGCCTGGCGGCCCTGGGAGCCCGCGCGCCTGAGGGGTCCTGACCCGGCGCGGGGAACCCCCCGCGTCCTTGCTCCCCAGCCTCCTGGAGGCCCCTCCTGGGAGGGTCGGCGCCCTGCCCTCTTTCCTACATCTGGAAGTCGAGGCCGGCGTTCCAGGCCCGGCGGGAGGAGCGAGCCCCGAGGCTGCGAGGGTCGGGTCCCGAGTTGGAATCACTTCTCCAAACTTTCCGGGAGCTCCTGTCCCGCGCCCAACTTCTCCGCCCCGGATGCCCTACCCCAAGCGCCCGAACAACGTGGAGTTGTCAGGGCGCCGTCGGTGCGCGGAGCACTGTGCAGCGAGCAGGGGCGTGCAGAAGCCGGGTCCACGCGGGGCTCGAAAAGCTCACCGGGTAGGGTGCGCGCCAAGGCCCCCACAACATTGCGAGGCACTTTACTCGGTGTGCCCAGGGCCGGGCACCCAACGGGGACTGAATGGCTGAAAGAAGGAACGGTTACCGTGTTGAGAGAAGTTAAAATACAAAGCGTAGAGTGCTGGGGGCGGCGTGGGCGTGAGGAAGGCGGTGAGAGCAGGGAGGATGGGGAACGGTCCTTGGATGGAGACTGTTCATCACTGTTTATTGGGCAGCGTAGGTCCTCGTGCTGGACGCTGGGAGTACTGCGCAAGGGGGACACAGAGAGTCCCTGCCCTCCCACTCCTGGTGTAGGAGGTGGGGGAGACAAGGGGGTGACCCGGCAGTTGCACGAGGGTGTCAGTGTGGGAAGTGCAGGGGGTTGAGTGTGGTGTGTATGTGTGTTTGTGTGTGTGTGTGTGTGTGGCAGGGGCACAGGGCAGAGGGGCCCCCCTGGCTTGAAGAAGGTGGGTGCAGCCTAGCACCCAGGCGTGAAGAGGCTTTGGTAACACCACCTGTTGCAGGCAGAGCAGCGAAGGGAGGCCTGGAGGATAGGAGGTGAGTAGTTGAGGTCAGTAGGGCCTGTTTAAGGCTTGTCTTTTT
>NW_007257968.1:1016760-1021045 GCF_000164805.1 Carlito syrichta | reverse complement strand
GTGATCCTTCCGCCTCAGCCTTCCGAGTAGCCGGATTTACAGGCATGCACTGCCACGCCCAGCTAATTTTTTGATTTATTGTAGAGATGAGGTCTTGCCTGCCCAGGCGGGTCTCGAACGTGCGGGCTCAGGCAATCCACTCACCTCAGCCTCCCAAAGGCACGGGATTACGGGCTGAGCCACCGAGCCCGGCTGTCTTTTTTTTTTTTTTTTAAGTCAGAGTCTCACTCTCACCCATGCTGGAGTGCAGTGATATGATCACAGCTCGCTGTAGCCTCTACTTCTAGGACTCAGTCAGTCCTTCTGCCTCAGCCTCCCAAGTAGCTGGGACTGCAGGCATGCACCACCATGCCCAGCTAATTTTTTTTTTTTTTTAAGAGATGAGGCCTAACTATGTTGCTCACACTGAAGGCTTTTCTTCCTTTTAGAGCTTTGAATCCTGAGAGCAGTGGGGAGCCTTTTGTGGGGAGAGTTTAGGCAGGGGAGTGACATGATTGTGTTTGCATTTTGAAAGATGCCTCTGGCCACCCTGTGGGAGGGGGCAGGGAGACTTAGACCAGAGGGAAGGCTGGTCAAAGTCATCTGGGCACAATATCTGTGGCCAGGACCAGGGCTTTGGCAACAGGATGGAAAGCAGCAGGTGAACTTGATATTTAGGAGATGAAAGTGGCAGGATTTGGTGGTGGGAGCTTGGTCTTGAAGGACTGGTTGACCTTTTGAAGAGGTGAGGCAGGGAGTGTCAGTGATGTGACAAAGAGAGAAACTGTGATAAACCCAGTGCACGTTAGGGAAAGGCGTTCCCTGGTGTGGTGCTGTGTGTGTGTGTGTGTGTGTGTGTGTGTTCTTCTAGGAGATGAGGTCACGGGGAAGGATGCAGCTGGAACACTGAAGCTCCTGGGTATTAGGTGGAGGAGGCCAGGCCTTCTTTTGCCAGTGATGGGAGCCAGAAAATGTTAACTATATAGGTCATGGCCCTTGCATCGTTTGGGCACCAGGTTGGGTACCAGGGTGTTCTGACCTTTGGCACCCTACCCCTCCAAGGTCATGAGCTGCAGGATCTGGCTCCTGGCCACATGCAGGTGAGTCTAGCCCTTGGAGTACAGATGCTGATGGCAAGGGCTTCTTCTCTCCACAGGGCCCAGAGGAGTCCTCCCTTGCCATGGGGCTGGAGGCCCAGAGGCTGCCAGTGGCTGAGGAGGCCCCAGTGACAGTGGCCCTGAGAGTCCGCCCACTGCTGCCCAAGGAGTTGCTGCATGGGCATCAGAGCTGCCTGCAGGTGGAGCCAGGACATGGCCGCGTCACCCTGGGCCGCGACCGCCACTTTGGCTTTCATGTGGTGTTCGCCGAGGACACCGGACAGGAGGCTGTGTACCAGGCTTGCGTGCAGCCCCTCCTTGAGGCCTTCTTTGAGGGCTTCAATGCCACAGTCTTTGCCTATGGCCAGACGGGCTCCGGGAAGACATACACCATGGGGGAAGCCAGTGTGGGTGAGTGACCCTGCTTGTGGCCTCATGCCTGCTTGCTGCCAGTCCCTGTTGAGGGTGGGAGTGCTGGGAGAAGGAGCATAAGTTTTCTAGACAGAGATCTGCAGCCCAGGGTGGGACTAGCCTTGTCAGTGGGCTAAGTGGGGCAGGGCAGGGCAGGGCAGGGAGGGTCGTTGGAGGCAAGTGGCCTTCTCACCTCCAGGAGGATGAGGCCATGCTCCCTAGTTCTGGGGACCTCAGAGGAGGAAGGGCATGGGAAGGTGGTGTGTCTTTGGAGGTTGTCAGGGTGCTATCAAGAGTTAGGAATCTGTTCTAGTCAGAGAAGTGGAAGTGAGGACTGTTTGTTCTGGAAGAGATATGCTTTGGCAGCCACATAGCAGGCTGGTTTAGTGAAGCCCTGGAGCAGAGTTTTGAGAAAGAACCTTTGGGCCTATTGAAGGTCCAGATTGCTTTCTCTTAGGCTACTGCCTAAGGCTATTCCACGGCTATAACAGAATACTACAGACTCAGTGGCTTAGAGACAAATTTCTTCCTTATGGTTCTGGAGATGGTAAGTTCACGATCAAGGCAACAGCAGAGTCAAGCACCTGCTTCTTCACAGACCGCCTCCTTTCTAAACTCACATGGTAGAAGAGAGAAGGGCTCTCTTGGGTCTCCTTTATAGGGGTACTTTGTGAGCTCTCCACCCCCATGACCTAATCACCTCCCCCAAGGCTCCACCTTCCATCATATTGGGGGTGAGGATTTCAACACTTGAATTTTGGGGAAATATAAACATTTGGACCATAGCAGTTACAGAAGCATACTTTATTGTAAAAGATTAGGGAAAATACAGAAAAATACATGCACAAAATAAAACTTACTGGATAATTGCCTTTCAGAAATCCCTCACCCTATTAGCATTCCAGTTTCTTTCTCTGGGAAATTCATACTTTTAAAAATTGGGATATACTATACCCAATCCTTTATATCCTGTTTTATTTCCTTAACAATATATCATAAAAATGACATTAAATATTATTCAATCTAACTTTCTACTGACTGCCTGGCATTCCATTGTAAATATGAAGTAGTTTATTTAACCAGATCTCCTATTGAATCTTAGGATGGACACTTAGGATGTTTGCATTTTTGTTTTTTGGAATCATGAGAAAGAGTGCTGCTCTGAACATCCTCTGATTACTTCCTTGGGATAAGTTTAGGAGGCTCTTTAGACAACTGAGCATGGACTGTGGTAATGAACCCCTGCCCAGGGAGTAATCAAGTTGGGGGTATCTGATAATCTGTTGGAGATATAGTGAAAGGGATGCTTACATGATGAAAGGAGCTGACTGAACCATGCGGGGTTGTTTTCAACTCTCAAAGTCTGTAATTCTGCCTGGAGCATGGCGGGCTTACCCTGCCTGCCCTGGCCTCTGCCTCTCTGCCTTCTCCAACCTGGAGCCCCATCCTCCAGCTCTGGCAGAAGCTGAGGGCTTTGGGCCATGTCCAGGTGGAGGTACAGTGGCAGGAGACCCTGTGGTGTCTTCCCAGCCTCCCTCCACGAGGATGAGCAGGGCATCATTCCAAGGGCCATGGCCGAGGCCTTTAAGCTTATTGATGAGAACGACCTGCTGGACTGTCTGGTGCATGTGTCCTACCTGGAAGTGTACAAGGAGGAGTTCCGAGACCTGCTCGAAGTGGGCACTGCCAGCCGTGACATCCAGCTTCGGGAAGATGAGCGTGGGAATGTTGGTGAGGAATTCTGGGGTCCCCTGCTGACCAGGTGGGGCGCCCGGCTTGGGGAGGCTTCCCCTGCACTGAGAGGTGGCCTCCCTGTCAGGGTGGGCCACCACCTGGGGAGGACCCAAGCCTGGAAGGTTTTGCTCTAGCTTCCTGTCTCCACTGAATTCGGTATATACTTCTGTACTGAGTGAGAGGCATTGAGGTGGGCAGGGGGCAGCTGGAGCCCCTGAAGCCCAAACTAGGATGCGCAGGACCCTCTGGGAATGTGGAGGGGGCACTGGGTGAGGAAGAGGGGTGAAGGGCTAGTCGTGCTTTGCCTGCCTCCTGGCTGGTCTGTGCCGGCGCTCCTGCCCCGGGGCTCACTGCCCTCTGTGCCCGCAGTGCTGTGCGGGGTGAAGGAAGTGGACGTGGAGGGCCTGGACGAGGTGCTGAGCCTCCTGGAGATGGGCAACGCGGCGCGGCACACGGGGGCCACGCACCTCAATCGCCTGTCCAGCCGCTCACACACGGTCTTCACTGTGACCCTGGAGCAGCGGGGGCGCGCCCCCAGCCGCTTGCCCCGGCCGGCCGCGGGCCAGCTGCTGGTCTCCAAGTTCCACTTTGTGGACCTGGCGGGCTCAGAGAGGGTGCTCAAGACAGGCAGCACCGGCGAGCGGCTCAAGGAGAGCATCCAGATCAACAGCAGCCTCCTGGCACTGGGCAACGTCATCAGCGCCCTGGGGGACCCCCAGCGGCGAGGCAGCCACATCCCCTACCGCGACTCCAAGATCACCCGGTGAGCCGCCGGGCTCCTGTCTGGCCTGGGAGTTGGGGAGATGCTGAGCCTGCGCAAAGGGGGTGGAAACCCCTTCAAAGCCCGGGGCGCGCCAGCCCAGGCACGCCGAGCACTTCAGCCCACAGGGAGCCACGCCGTGACTGTTTGGGGGTCCGGCCTTGGCCCTGGCCCTGGCCCTGGCGTTGGGACCCCTGACGCCCCTCTCCCTCGCGCCTTCAGGATCCTCAAGGACTCGCTGGGCGGAAACGCCAAGACGGTGATGATCGCCTGCGTCAGCCCCTCGGCCTCCGACTTCGACGAA
>NW_007257968.1:1009931-1016135 GCF_000164805.1 Carlito syrichta | reverse complement strand
CATCGAGAGCGCCTCGGCCGACGAGCAGGCCGCGCAGGGGCCCGGCGGGCGAAAGGTGGCCGAGGGCCGGGGTGCTGGGGGCCGCGGGGGTGGGAAGGGAAGGAAAGAGGAGGGTCTTGGGGCAGGCAGCGGGCCGAGCACGTTCGGGATTCAGAGTCAGTTCTGCGGGTGACCGCGGTGGCTTCCTTAACTTCACCTAGCCTCAGGGCCCCCATCTGTAAAACAGGGACAACCCGAGGACTTACCTCCGGGTCGCTGGAAGGGCTGGAGGGCGTAACGAGGCTATCCTAGGGAGGGCTTGGGAAGTTGTTCCTAAAAAGAGCGGTGATCTAATTAATAGAAGTATGATTAATAGCTGCAAGAGATGGCCCAGATGGCTTGGGGAGGATGCCCCCGGCCGGGCGAGGTCTGGGGTGCTCTCCCCACCAGTGGGAGCCCCCACTGCAGGCAGGGATGGAACAGAGTAGGTGGGAAGCAAGGCTCGACGAGAAAGGACCAGGTGTTTCAGCACTCGCTGCCAGCTCCTACCGCTGAAGCCCTCTTCCTGCCCCACAGGAAGATGAGGGGGCACAGCTGCTGACACTGCAGAGCCAGGTGGCGCGGCTGGAGGAGGAGAACCGAGACTTTCTGGCTGCGCTGGAGGACGCCATGGAGCAGTACAAATTGCAGGTGCGTTTGCAGCTTCGCTTCAGGGAAGGCTTCCCGGAGGAGGGGAAGTCGGAGCTGAGTTTCCTGGGAAGAGTGAGTTAGCCGGGGTCGGGTACTGGGGGAGGGGTGCAGGGATCGGGGATGCACAACGCGAGCAAAAGTGGGGAGGTGAGCAACAGAGCAGTGCGGGTAGGTGTGCAGGACCTGCGCGGGGCAGCTTTGCTGGTGGTGGTGAGCCTGGATAGAGGAGAGGCTGGAAGAGTTGCAGCAGGAGACCTTAGGTCAGCGTTGCGCCTTGCGCCCCCTGGTGGCAGTGGTTGGAGATGGCGGGCTGACACGGTGGGATTGTGATGCGGCGTGGTGAGTTTGAGTCTGAACTAGTACGGTGTGGAGGAGGGGTGAGTGGGGGACGAAAGGTGGTCGAGGGTGTGTGTGTCCCCCTTCGGCTTTAGCCCAGAGAGGGTGAGGTAGCCTCAGACCTACCCTTCCGTTTCCTGCTCTTTACCCTGTCAGGGAGCATCCCTGTCCCTGGCATCCGCGCCCCTTCAGCGCCTGGACCATGTCTTGCAGAGCGACCGTCTGCGTGAGCAGCAGGAGGAGATGGTGGAGCTGCGGCTGCGACTGGAGCTGGTGCGGCCTGGCTGGGGGACCCTGGAGCTCCTGCAGGGCCTGCCTCCTGGGTCCTTTGTGCCTCGGCCTCATACAGCCCCCCTGGGAGGTGCTCATGCCCATGTGCTGGGCATGGTGCCCCCTGCCTGCCTTCCTAGAGATGAAGGTGGCCCTGAGCAGCAGGGAGAGGTGAGGAGGGGGCGAGGCTGGGTGTCTGCTGGGCCCTGTTGGACTGGTCAGGCTCGGGTGGCAGAAGGGCAGTGCAGGGGTGCACCTCCCTCCCCTGTGCTTTCATGAGACTGGCGGTAAGGTGCTGCTTTCAGGTGTTCCTACAGGAAGGGCCAAGAGCTGAGTGACTGGAGGATCCAGTGCTGTTGGGCATCTCTGGGGTAGTTGGAGGTTGCTGGGAGTGAGGAGGTCACAGAGGGGGCTCTGGCTTCTGGCAGATGGAAAGCTTGTACACTTCTGCAGATGGAGAGCTCATCACCTCTGAGGCCACCCTTTCTGCCTTTGGATGGCTTTCTTTGCAAGTTCACTTTTTTTTTGAGTCCAGGTCTCACTCTGTCACCCAGGCTGGAGTGCAGTGGCATGATCACTGCAGTCTCAACTTTCTGGACTCAAGTGTCCTCTCACCTTAGCTTCCCAAGTAGTTTGGACTACAGATGCACACAAGCATGCCTGGCTTTTTTGTTTTTTGTTGTAGAGACCTGAGGGTTTTGCTATGCTGTCCAGGCTGTTCTCGAACTCCTGGTCTCAAGCTATCCTCCCACTTCAGCTTCCCAAAGTGCTGGGATTACAGGCGTGAGCAACCACGCCTGGCCAGGTTCACTTTTCCATGAGCCCTGTCTCCCTAAACCTTGGTCTCCTGCTCCTAGTCCTGCCACTTAGGGCCTTTTGGACTAAGCTACCCCTGCTCTGGCTGAAAGTCCTGGGTCATCTCAGCTCTACAAGCCGGAGAGAACTTGGGTTTGGCAGAAGACTCCTGTGCACTCACCACTCTGGTAGTGCATCGTTGGTGAGATAGGACTTGAGTGCAGATGACCTGTGCACAGAGTGGAAAGGGCAGATGGTCACTGAGTGCCAGGAGCTGTGGGAGCTGGTGTGGCAAGAGAGGGACAGGGAGAGAGAGAGCTCTTGCTCCAGCTTGAGATGGAAAAGGCTTCCCAGACGTGTCATCTGAGTCGGACCCTGAAGGGAAGGCGGGACTTGAGTGAGGCATCCAGGGGGAGGCACAGCACAGGGATACAGATTGGGATGGCAAACGGCTCACTCCCCTACAGATGACGAGTGGCAGGGAGGCCAGAGCTGAGGTGGACAGGCTGGGAAGCGGCTCTTCAGCTGCCTCAGAAGAGGAAGAGGAGGAGGAGCCACCCCGGCAGACCTTGCACCTGCGCAGGTGAGTGGGCCCCACTGCCCAGCCTGACAAGGACATGCCTGGGGTCCACAGCTGGCGGGATGAAGATCCCAGCCTTTCTTCCCCTGAGAGCAACAGGGAAAGCCTTTTGGGTCTCAGGGTGCCCTGGCCAGCGCTTGTGGGAGAGGGGGATGGGCTGTGGACTCGGAACCGAGAGGTCCCACTGGGGTGGGTACGAGGCAGTATGGGCCCAGGCCTCCTGATCTCAGCCTCCAGGGTGGCCCTCTGCCCCCAGCTGCCCTACACCTCCTAAGCTCTGCCTTGGCCTCCGATTCCACTGACTTACATCTCATGGTTACGTTGCCCCTGGGAGTGGAAGACCCGGTGGCCTCTCTTCCTCCCTCCAGGCCTGGGAGATGGCTGGGCTGCGCCAGGCCAGGGATGCCTACAGATGCCTGCTTCTGCCCTCTAGAAATGGGATTAGCAACTGGAGCCGGAAGGCGGGGGCCCGCCCAGGGAGTTCTCCAGACAGGAAAGGCCCAGAGCTTTGTCTTGAAGAGCTTGATGCAGCCATTCCAGGTCCCAAAGGTAAGCTGGGTGTGGTACAGAGAAGGTTTCTCCCCTTTAGTCCTCCATGGTCCTGGGCCGGCCACCCTAGGACAGCCCACACACCATCCCTGGCCATGCCCCTCGCTTCCTCCGCCTCCTCCACTGTCATCGGGGCAGCAACCTTGACAGTCTGCCTGTTATAGGGGTTGGCGGGAACAAAGCCCAGGTTCAGACCCATCGGGCCTCCACTTCCACGGCCTCTGAGTGGCGGCTGGCCCAGGCCCAGCAGAAGATCCGGGAGCTGGCCATCAACATCCGCATGAAGGAGGAGCTCATTGGCGAGCTGGTCCGCACAGGTGAGGGGTGGGCACTGGGGCGGGCCTCCCACCTGAGGGAGAATTCCCATCTGTGACTTCTACACTGTCTTAGAGAGGGTTTACAAGGGGTAGTTAGGAGCAGTGACCGGGTGGCCTAAGTTTGATACCCAGCTGTGTGACGTGAGCAAGTAGTGTAACTCCTCTGTGCCTCAGTCTTTTCATCTCTAAAATGGGGTTAGTAATTGCAGGGAAGATGTGAGGGTGAGATGAGTGCATTCAGATAAAGAGCTTAGAAAGACTCTTAGTAAGCAGAGCTGTTCTTACTGTATCAAATGCCTGCTAGGCTTCCGATATTGTGCTGGGCTCGGAATCTTTCGGTCCTGGGGAGCATAGTGAGTGTGGCTGAGGACCAGGTTTCCTCACATTGTGCTATATCTACTACCGGTGATAGGAGTGAAACGGCCGGGGGTTATTTTAGGTGGTGACCCTTTGAGCCTTTTTATTTTAATAGTTATAAATTTGTTTATTACAAAGTTCCTTATGGACGGTTTCAAGCAGACGTATGAGAAAAGAGACTAGTTCCAGGGTCCCCGCGTGTCCCTCAGCATACTGAGCAGCTACCTGGATTTCTCCACATGGGTTTTACCTTGCCCTGTTTTCTTTACTGAAAGATTCTGAAGCAGATCCCAGGCTTCCTGTCCTCCTTGCCTCCCAGAGAGCCTCCCTCAACATTTGGACATGTTTTTATTTTTTAGCTAGAAAAGGTGTCTCGGACATGTTTTTACCTAACCATAATGCCATTAGGACATCTAATAAAACTAATGTCCTCTTTTTTTTTTTGAGCTGGGGTCTCACTCTGTTGCCTTGGCTAGAGTGCAGTAGCATGATCATGGCTCACCGCAGCCTTGACTTCCTGGGCTCAGGTGATCCTTCTACCTCAGCCTCTCAAGTAGCATGCCACCACACTCAGCTAATTTTCTGTAGAGATGAAGTCTCACTGTGTTGCCCAGACTAGTCTTGAACTCCTGGGCTCAGGCAGTCCTCTCGCCTCAGCCTCCCAAAGTGCTGGGATTACAGATGTAAGCCACCGTCCTGATGTCCCCTTCACACCCAGAACATAAACACATCCCCTCAGTCATTCCACGGTGTCTGTTTACAGCTGGATGACTTGGGTCAGGCTCCAGAGTTGTTCCACACATCATACATTCCCCAACATCCATGGGGGATTGGTTCCAGGACCTCCCAAGGACACCACAATCCACAGACGCTCAAAGTCCCTGATATAAACAGTATAGAACCTGCATATAACTGATGTGCACCCTCCCAGTTACTTTATGTCATCTTGGGATAACTTATAATACCTCGTGCAGTGTCAATGCTTTATAAGTAGTTGCTATATTGTATCATTTAGGGAATGGTGACAAGAAAAAAAGTCTGTACATGTTCAGTACAGATACAGCCACCCATTACAAAATGTTTTTTTGATCTGGGGTTGGTTGAATCTGTGGAGGCGGAACCCATGGATCACGGAAGCCGGCTGTGTTTGCTTCTGAGGTCTCCGACGGCTCCCTTCTTTCACCTCTTCATAGTCAGCCTGCAGAATGTTCCACACCTCAAAGCTTTGGGTCCGTTCGCTTCCTTGGGGTGACATTTAACTTGTTCCTTGGTCCTCCAGTTTCCTGCAAATGGACATTAGTTGTAGAAGCTTAATCATATGCAGGTTCAAGTTGCATATTTATATTAGCGTGCATTAGGTAACAATAAAATTAGTTAATGTGCTTCCTTGAGTCACTGCAACAGAAGAGGCTCATTTTAAAAATGAGTTGAGCTGGACACTGTGGCTCACACCTGTAATCCCAGCACTTTGGGAGGTGGAGGTGAGAGGATTACCTTGGCTCAGGGGTTCGAGACCAGCTGAGCAACATGGCGAGACCTCGTCTCTCCAAGAAACCATAAAAAAAAGGGAGTCGATTTAAAGAAAAGTATTAAGTAAACCGTGGTGCTGGTGATGCAAAGGCTCAGTGAGACCACGCCAGTGTCCGAGGGCTAGGAAACATTCCAGGGGGACGGACAGGTGGCTTCTGGGTGGAGCAGGGTCACCTGTGCTGATGCCGCCTGCTTTCTCCCAGGGAAGGCGGCGCAGGCCCTGAACCGCCAGCACAGCCAGCGCATCCGGGAGCTGGAGCAGGAGGCGGAGCGGGTGCGGGCAGAGCTGAGCGAAGGCCAGAGGCAGCTGCGGGAGCTGGAGGGCAGGGAGCCCCAGGACGCTGGCGAGCGGTCTCGGCTGCAGGAGTTCCGCAAAAGGGTCGCCGCGGCCCAGAGCCAGGTGCAGGTCAGTGTTGGGGCCTTAGGAGGTGGGAGTAGGGGCCCGGGGACCAGGACATGTTGGCTCAGAGGCCCAAGCTCACGGTAGAACCTACATATGCCTGGGCCCTCCTACCCCAGCCCTGGCTGGTGGCTCTAGCACCCTCCTGGCCTCCCAAGGTGAGACTGGGATTGTATAGAAGCTGGGGGTCCCTCAGCTTTATTTATTTATTTTTTTGAGTTGGAGTCTCACTCTGTTGCCCAGCCTGGAGTGCAATGGCACGCTTTTGGCCACCACAGCCTCAACTTGCTAGGCTCAGGTGATCCTTTCACCTCAGCCTTCCAAGTAAGCTGTAACTACAGGTGCAGGCCACCACACCCACCTAAATTTTTTTTTTTTTTTGAGTTGGAGTCTCACTCTGT
>NW_007257968.1:971799-1009806 GCF_000164805.1 Carlito syrichta | reverse complement strand
ATTTATTGTAGAGATGAAGTCTTGCTGCCCAGGCAGGTCTCGAACCCATGGGCTCAGGCAATCCACTCACTTCAGCCTCCCAAAGGCGCGGGATTACAGGCTATCGAGCCCGGCCTAAATTTTTTTTTAAGTTTTTATTTTAAAGATGTGGGGTACAATTCAGGATTAGGTATACAAATGTTCATTATGCAGGTACCCTTGTTGATGAGGTGTGATTAGCTGGGCACTGCGATGCACGCCAACCCCTTTCTTACTGTATTATGATACTTGTTCAAGGTCTACTTATGAATGAGAACATGTGGTACTCGGTCTTTGTTTCTGTGATAGATCATTCAGTATTTGCACACTCTAAGTTCATCCAAGTTGCTGCGAAGTTCATAATTTTGTCCTTCTTTTATGGCTACGTAATATTCCATTGTGTATACTTACCACTTTTTAAAAAAAATCCAGTCCTCTTTTGATGGGCAGCACTGTTGGTTCCATGTTTTTGCTATTGTACACCTGCCTAAATTTTTTGATTTATTGTAGAGATGAGGTCTTGCCATGTTGCCCAGGCTGGTCTTGAACCTCTGGGCTCAGGCAATCCTCTTGCCTCCACCTCTCAAAGTGCTGGGATTACAGGCATGAGCCACTGCACCTGGCCGCTCAGCTTTAAACACAGCAAAGGCAGGGAGGTGGGCCCTGCCTGAAGGGTGCGGTTGAGCATCTAAAGTAACCTGCCCCTCCTTCATCTACCTAACCCCACTTCCCGCTCCCCTTTCACTTACCCACCACCACCCTGTCCTCTCTTGTCGTCCATCCATTCATCAATGTGTCCATCCAACCTAACCATTTATCCTTTTGTCAGCTGATTGGCCAACTGTCCACTTATCCGTGTGTCCATCCGCTCTCTCATCCCCTTTTATCGAGTCATGCACTGTCTGTCTAAGTTGGTTTGTTAGGGTTACTGTCATAAAGCACGCTAGACAACAGAAGTTTAGTCTCCCATAGTTCTGGAGGCTGCAAGTGTAAGGTCAAGGTGTCCACAGGGCTGGTTTTCCCTGAGGTCTTTCTCCCTGGCTTGCAGACGGCCACCTTCCCATCATGTCTTTGCATGACCTTTCCTCTGTATGCTTGCTTCCCTGGTGTCTCTTCCTCTTCTTATAAGGACACCAGTCATATTGGATTAGGGCCTACCTGTGACATCATTTAACACCCTCTTTCCAAATGCAGTCATATTCCGAGGGACTGGGGGGCTGAGTTTCCATATAGGAATTTGGGTGGGGAGGACGCAATTCGGCCATAGCACTGCCCGTTCTATTTTTTGCCTTTATATGATCCCACCCTCCTGTCTGTCTGTCTGGCCACCCACCCTTCTATCTGTCCATCATTCATTCCTTCTTTTATCAGTTCAGGAGTCTGAAAGACAATATAGTAGAGTGGTTGAGAGTATGGGCTCTGGAGCTTGAATGTTCTGTTGCTTACTAGCTGTGTGTCCTTGGTCAAGTTTCCTAATTTCTCTGTGCCTAATCTATTTACAGATTAGATTAGTTTTCTAATCTGTAAAATAAGGATAATTAGTGAGGCACGGTGGCTCACACCTATAATCCCAGCACTTTGTATCTGAGGCGAGAGGATTACCTGAGCTCATGGGTTTGAGTCCATCCTGGGCAACATGGAGAGACCTCATCTCTACAATAAATAAGAAAAATTAGCTGGGCGTTGTGATGCACGCCGGTAGTTCTGGCTACTTGGAAGACTGAAGCAGAAGGATCACCTGAGCCCAGCAAGTTGAGGCTGTGGTAGCCGTGAGTGTGCCACTGCACTCCAACCTGGGCAACAGAGTGAGACCCTGACTCAAAAAAAAAAAAAGGATAATAACAACCATACTTTTTCATAGGCTTGTTAAGATTACTTAATACACACAGAGCACTTAGTATGGCACCTGGTACATAGTAAATGTCATGGTAACTACATTATTCGTGTTTCGTTATTTTTGTTGGTTGATGATACACCTACCAGTTTTTCCTTCTCTCTGGCCCTCTGTCCATCCTTTGTTCCGGCCCACCCTGGCCGAGTGCCAGGCACTAGGCCAGGCTCACGGTAGCCCTGTGTATGGCCCAGTGGAGACTGTGTGGTCCCAGGTGCTGAGGGAGAAGAAGCAGGCAACGGAGCGACTGGTGTCACTGTCGGCCCAGAGTGAGAAGCGGCTGCAGGAGCTTGAGAGGAATGTGCAGCTCATGCGGCAGCAGCAGGGGCAGCTGCAGAGGCGGCTTCGTGAGGAGACAGAGCAGAAGCGGCGCCTGGAGGCAGAGATGAACAAGCGGCAGCACCGCGTCAAGGTCAGGCTCAAAGCCTGGCAAGGCTGCTCTCTGTCCAGGGCAGGAGGTAGGGCACGTGGCGGCTCAGCCATGGGAGCCCAGGCAGAGTCTCGCCACTCCCAGTCATCTGACCTCATGAAGTAGGTCCCTTAGCCTCTCTGAAGATAAGGGGCGTTACAGGAAACTCAAGGGTGGAGTGAAGCCTTCCTAAGATGAGGTGTAAGGTGACTGCATCTTGTAGGGGCTTTATCTAAGTGTTGGTGTCTGTTTGCTGGTCCCCAGAGAGACTTGTGGGGGTGAGTCTGGGGTCACAGAGCTGTCTTGGGAATCTTGGGGCAAGCACTCCTGTGGGCTTTGGGGCCATTGGCAGGCTCTGGTAAGACGCTGGCACCATGAGCATCCCTGCCTACTGAGCTTCCCCACCCAGGAGCTGGAGCTGAAGCATGAACAGCAGCAGAAGATCCTGAAGATCAAGACAGAAGAGATCGCGGCGTTCCAGAGGAAGAGGCGTAGTGGCAGCAATGGCTCTGTCATCAGCCTGGAGCAGCAGCAGGTGGGGCTGGGCGGCGCCCGTACTCCAAGAGCTCCTGCAGCCTGGCTGAGTGGCTCTGGCCAGTGCCAGGGTCCCCGGGGGCTGACTGGTGGGTGTACCCTCCTCCCTGTTGAACCTTGGTGATGGCTCACACAGCCGGAGGTGAGCACTGAGCTCCCGCTCCACCTCCTCGCTTTCCCTCAGAAGATCGAGGAGCAGAAGAAGTGGCTGGACCAGGAGATGGAGAAGGTACTGCAGCAGCGGCGGGCACTGGAGGAACTTGGGGAGGAACTCCGCAAGCGGGAGGCCATCCTGGCCAAGAAGGAGGCCCTGATGCAGGAGAAGACCGGGCTGGAGAGCAAGCGCCTGCAGTCCAGCCAGGTGAGGCCCTTTCAGGTGAGATCCAACCAGGCGAGGTCCATTTACGTGCGGTCCAGCCAGGAGCGATCCTGCAAGTGAGGTCCTAACAGGTGATATCCCTGCCAGTTGAGGTCCTGCTAGGTAAGGGCTAGCCAAATGAGGTCCCTCCAGGTGATAACCCTCCCAGGTAAGGTCTGGCCAAGTGAGGTCCCGCTGGGTGACAACCCTGCCAGGTAAGGGTTGGCCACGTGAGGTCCCTCCAGGTGATAACTCTGCCAGGTGAAGTTCTATCAGGTGATGTCCCTACCAGGTGAAGTCTAGACAGGTGACATTCTTCTAGGTGATGTCTCTGTCAGATAAGTTCCAGGTGAAGGTCTGTCCTACTGGGTTATATCCTATGGATCCTCAAGAATTCTAGGGCTTTAGGATGTTTATGACATTGGTGCCGATAGATGGGCAGAAACATCTCTCCCAGCATCCATCCTCGTCATCTCACTCATTAACCACCTATTCAGGGCCTTTGCCGGAAGAATAAGGAAGAGCAGGTACAGGAAGATGGTGTGGCCAAACAGAAAGAGACTCCTCCCTGCATTGTTACTCCTTTTTGGATTGGAGGATCAGCTGCTGGGCCACAGCTTCTCTTCTGTCAAATGGGATCATAATGTTGCCATGAGGATTAAAGGGGGCACAGCAATCAGAAATGCAGAGCGTGCTCTTGTGTAGGTACTCGGGCCGGATTTCCTGAGTGTGCCAGACCCAGAGAGGCCAGGAGCCCTGCTCCTACCTGCACGGCGCACTCTGACATCCAAGAGGGTTGAGGATGCTGCTGGAGGAGTCCTCACTTCTCTCAGCCCTCACCTCCTCCCACATCCGGCTTCCGGAAAGGCCTCTGGGGTTTGGCCACTCATTTTCCATAATTCCTACCAGCCTTCAGTCCTGCCGTCTCAATGGCAGGTCATTCCTCAGCCTCTTCCTCTGTCCATGTGGTCCCTTCTTGCCAGGAGGGCCTCTTCCCTCTGCTTGTCCATAGCCTCCTCTGGGCCATCTCTGGGGGCGCCTCCTTAGATGCTCCCCAGTTTCTGTGAACTAAGGCCTCCCCACTGAGCAGAACGTGGGGATTGTAGATTTCTTGAGAGAAGGACTGGTGTCATCCCTCCAGTGACTTGGCTAGACCTTTGTCACCCTTGTGAGGCGGTGCCTGTCCCTTTCCTAATCCCTGGCGGTGCTGCCCCAGGCCCTCAACGAGGATATCGTGCGCGTTTCCAGCCGGCTGGAGCACCTGGAGAAGGAGCTCTCTGAGAAGAGCGGGCAGCTGCGGCAGGGGAGCGCCCAGAATCAGCAGCAGATCCGTGGGGAGATCGACAGCCTGCGCCAGGAGAAGGACTCGCTGCTCAAGCAGCGCCTGGAGATCGATAGCAAGCTGAGGCAGGGCAGCCTGCTGTTGCCTGAGGTATGCCTCACGGGTGGCCTGCCCGGCTCAGCCTCTCTGCTGCAGCCCTTAGCTCCCTTGCCCATCTGCCTGTCTCCTCAGCCCCCTGCTCTAGCTCTTTGTGGGTGCTGGGCCTTGCTGCTTGTGGACACACCATTTCTCTGTATCATGCCTTGCAAGATGGGGGTACAGGCCAGGGAGAGCTGCCCTGGCCCTTCTACCCTCTGCCATAGCCCCCTTGTCTAGGACACAGGGGCTAGGCTGTGCTAACCTTAGTTCCTTTCCAGCTGGATCCTGGACTCCTGTCCTGCGACACACGGGAGCACACACTCGCATGTCTCAGCTCTGCATGTGGGGCTGAGCGTTGGGGCAGAGTCAGCGTACCCTGTGGCCCACATATATTGACTTTCCCTGAACAGAGAGGCCTATATGAATAGTCACGAGCCACATAATGACATTTTGGGCAATGACAGACTGCATACGCGACAATGGTCCCTTAAGTTTGTAATACCATTATTTTTACCTTGCATTTTCTGTCTAGATACACCAATATTCACCATTGTGCTACAGTTGCCTACAGTATTCGGCACAGGGCATGCTGTACTGAATTGTAACCTGGGAGCAATAGGCCTCATAGCCTAGGCGTGCAGTAGGTGCTACCGTCGAGGTTTGTGTGCATGCACTCTGTGATGTGTGCACAATGACGGCATCACCTGATGATGCATTTCTCAGAATGTGGCCTCATCATTAAGTAACGCATGAAGGTATAAACTTTCCTAGCAGACGCTGTGGTGACTCTGGCAATCCAGCCATGCCTTTTGTTTGGGTGTTGTGTGTTCTGAGCAGGTTTGCACTTGAGCAAGCAGCCTTTTAGCAGTGCCCCACTCTTGCCCCAGGTTGGGCTGTGACAGGGAGGACACCTCTCTCTTGATGTGCTAACTCTGCTATCAAGACAAGGGGACTCTTAAGGATCAGTGTTGGCTGAGTGTTGGCTCTCGCCTGTCTGCTGAGGACTGTGATGCTCAGGGAGTGGGTGCGCTAAGGGGTAGGAAGCCCAGTACTTGCCCTCCACGCATGCTCCTGTCCTCGTAGGAGGAGCGGACACTGTTCCAGTTGGATGAGGCCATCGAGGCTCTGGACGCCGCCATCGAGTACAAGAATGAGGCCATCACATGCCGCCAGCGGGTGCTTCGGGCCTCAGCCTCGTTGTTGTCCCAGTGTGAGATGAACCTCATGGCCAAGCTCAGCTACCTCTCATCCTCAGAGACCAGAGCCCTACTCTGCAAGTATTTTGACAAGGTGGGTCAGAAGCCTCTAGGAGCCCCCTCACTTCTCCAACTCGTGTCAGGGAGGTATCTGCTGGCAACTCAGCAAACACCCCGTTTCCTCTGGGATGGAGAACAAAATCAGGACCAACTTATTGCTGAAGCTGCCTGACTCCTCTGGTTTTTGTTGTTGTTTTGTTTTTGAGTTGGAGTCTCACTCTGTCACCCAGGCTGGAATGCAGTGGCATGCTCATGGCCACCGCACCCTCTACCTCCTGGGCTCAGGCGATCCTTCTGCCTCAGCCTTCCAAGAAGCTGGAATCACAGGCATGTGCCACCATGCCCGGCTAATTTTTTGATTTATTGCAGAGATGAGGTCTCGCCAAGTTGCCCAGGCTGGTGTTGAACTCCTGAGCTCAGGCAATCCCCTCGCCTCCACCTCCCAAACTGCTGGGATTACAGGCATGAGCCACCATGCCCAGCTGCCTGACTCCTTTTTAAAGCCTATTTTACCTGGCGAAGCTAAAACCCAACCTCCACCCCCTTTTTCAGTCTGATTGCCTAACTTTGGGATGGCCCTTGGCTAGATGAGTGGCTCACAATGAAATGGTTTTGCCCTGGTTGATCCACATGTGGTGGCATTTGCAGGTGACATTTGGCCATGTCTGGAGATACTTTTGGTTGTCAGAGAGGTAGGGGTGGAGGCTGGGCATGCTACTAAAAGTCTTGTAGTGCACTGCACGGGCCCCCACAACCGAGAATTATCTGGCCCCAAACATCCTTAACACCAGGGTTGGCCTAGATGCAGTTCCCCAGCTGGAGGCTCCGCCCACAAGCTCAGTGGTATTTGGCTAGGGAAGGATTTGTGGCAGGGTGCCAAATATATTTTGCTGATTGGAAGTGGCCACTAGAACATGGCTGAGAAGGCATCTGAGGCCAAGTCTGGGCTCAGTAGGAGATACCTGCTGATTTCTTAGCAATGTGGCAGCAGGTTTGCTAGCACTTATGTCCCTGGTTGAAGACCAGTGGCAGGGCTGAGCCTGGCTGGGTCTTGGGACAGGTGGTGACACTCCGAGAGGAGCAGCACCAGCAGCAGATCGCCTTCTCGGAGCTGGAGATGCAATTGGAGGAGCAGCAGAGGCTGGTGTACTGGCTGGAGGTGGCCCTGGAGCGGCAGCGCCTGGAGATGGACCGCCAGCTGACCCTGCAGCAGAAGGAGCACGAGCAGAACATCCAGCTGCTCCTCCAGCAGAGTCGAGGTGAGGCCGCCCCGGCCCAACACACCTGCCCGTCTGCCCGCCCGGCCCATGGGCCCTCACCATTCTCTTCTCGGCCCTTCCACCCTAGACCACCTCGGGGAAGGGTTGGCAGACAGCAAGAGGCAGTACGAGTCCCGGATTCAGGCTCTGGAGAAGGAACTGGGCCGCCACATGTGGATCAACCAGGAACTGAGGCAGAAGCTCGGCAGCATGAATGTTGCAGGCCAGGGCAGGGGTAATTCCTCTCTGCTGCCCCTGAGCCAGACTGTACCTTGCCCTGTCTTCCTCTGAAGTCAGGCCTGTTCTACTTTGGGGAAAGCTTAGAAACCACCCTCACCTGAGCTCTGACGGCTCCTTTCACAAGCTGCTGATCGTGTGGGGCACTGGGAGGTTAGGCCAGTGGGCAGGTGTTGGCACCCGTTTCTGACAAGGACACATTCTTTTCTGTGACAGGTGGGGAGAAGAGGAGCCTCTGCTTGGAGAGCAGACAAGCCCCTGGCAATGAAGAGGAGCCCCACCCGGCACCTGAGCTTCTCCGGCTGTCCCCCCTCACTGATGGGGCCCCCCGTGCCCGAGAGGAGATGCGGGATTTGGTCCATGTGCCATTGCCCTTGACCTGGAAACGCTCAGGCCTGTGTGGCGAGGAGCAGGGTTCCCCGGAGGAACTGAGGCAGCGGGAAGCAGTTGAGCCCCTTGTGGGGCGGATGCTGCCTGCAGGTGAGATGGGACTGCCCTGGAACTTTGGGCCTTTGCCCAAGCCCCGGCGGGAACTACGGAGAGCCAGTCCTGGGATGATTGATGTCCGGAAGAACCCCCTGTAGCCCCTGGGGCAGACCCTGCCTTGGAGGGAGATTCCCATCCTGCTGAAAGGTGCTGATGCCTGTTCTGCTTCTGTGAAGAACAGTCCTTACCTCAACACCCTAAACCCAAACTCTCAGCTTTACACGAATTGGAGTCGACAAATTTGGGTCACAGCCCAAAAGAGCTGGACTCTCAGTTTTAAAAATAATATGCGACCGTTGCTGTGGCTCATGCCTGTAATCCAGCACTCTGGGACACCGAAGTGGGAGGACTGCTTGAGTCCAGGAGTTTGAGACCAGTCTGGGCAACATAGTGAGACCTTGTCTCTATAAAAAAAAATTAAAAAATTAGCAGGGCATGGTGGTGCACACCTGTAGTCCCAGCTACTCGGGAGGCTGAAGTGGAAGGATCACCCGAGTTCAGGAGGTCGAAGCTACAGTGAGCCATGATTGTGAGTGAGACCCTGACTCAAAACAACAAAAAACCCCAAATTCCTACTGTATACTTCCTTTAAACTGCAGTTATCTGATGGTCCTATAAGCCACCTTTTGATTTGCTCAAGAGTTTCAGGACAATCCTGGTTTTAGGTGTAAAGGTATATGCTTGTAGTTTTGGGGTTCAGTCAAGGTTTATTGCAAGATGGTCAGCAGCAACTGTGTAGTGGTTTAAAAGCTCTTATGTATATAGGGGGAACTGGGAGACTTAGCACATTTTTAGAATCTTATAAAACCATTTAATAAACAATAAGCTCTGAAGGGAGAAATGGGAATTTTGATTTTGTAAGACAACAGGAGCCAGATTGGGGAACATATCAGGCTTGAACCCTGTTTTGAAGCTGAGACAGTTCTGAGTCACCCTTGCTGTGAGCCAGTTGGTGGGTCCATGGGGCACTCCAGGTGGAAATCACAAGCCTGGTGATGGCTCCCCATGAACTGGCTGACTCAGGCAGACCTTCCGGTGTGGCTGCTCCAGACACCACTAGTGCTGGGCCACCATCACAGTTCACCTCAGGCTGGAGCACCAGGCAGGAAGGTACTGAATGCTGAGTAGCTAGAGATGATTTTATTGTCACACAGGGAAACATGTCTTCTGCCTCCAGTGCAGTCTTCCATTTCACATACGGGGCTTCACGGTTTGCAAA
The DNA here is from genome assembly GCF_000164805.1 of Carlito syrichta. NCBI lineage: Eukaryota > Metazoa > Chordata > Mammalia > Primates > Tarsiidae > Carlito > Carlito syrichta. The sequence goes on along the minus strand of NW_007257968.1, from coordinate 1,000,719 downwards.
GTGCTGTCCATGTCACAGTGACCCAGCCTTACAGCTGCTCAAGGGACCCGAGGCAGGGCTCCTCTCTCCACTTCCACAAGCGAGGCACAGGGTAGCCTTCGGACTCACCAAGGTCACAGCTGGGGTGGGCCTGAACGGGATGCCGGTCTTTGCCTGAGTGAAAGTACCAGCTACACCCGCCATCTGCCTCACCTCCTGCAACCCAACAAGGGGCAGCGCCTGGGAGTGGATGGATTCCAGATGGGGGCCTGAAAGCTGACCACGGTAAACAGGCTTGGGAGCAGGCGCCCAACTTCTTTACGCTTGTGGGGTCCTGGCTGATTTCCCCTCCATCTTGTGAGTTCAGTAGTGTTTGTGGTTATAAGTCCTCAGTCAGGTTCCAGCCTAACTAGCTAATCAGCTTCTTCCGTGTGTAAGTCCTGCTGATGGGGCGTCTCCTGGAGAGTGCTCGGCTGAAAGGAGATTCTTCTGTAGTGGGGGGGAATATATCCACATCCTCATCTAGAAAAAGGCAGAAAGATAGCATGGTAACTGGGGACTGAACCAAAGAAAATGGGCTTAAACTGCAGAGGATGACACATACAAGTCAGCACTGCTCAGAGGTTCTCGCCCTGCAGAAACACTCCCTACACATTGCACAAGGTCCTCTGCCCTCAGCAGTCATGCTCTGATCTGCTAGCAGGGAAGCAACTGGAAAAATAGAAAGAACCTGTGGTTTGAATTTCCTGTTTGCAAGTTCTTTGTTGCTCTCAGATCTGTGGGGTTATACTGTTTTGCATGATTTAGATCATGGTCTTGAGGGAAGAGAACACCTGAAGGCCTCTACCCTCTATACCCCCCCTTCCATGCCAGCGGAAGGAAATGTTTCCAATGGTGCAGTGAATAGGCCAAATCCTGTTCTGCCAGAGGGGTCAGGATGGGGAATCCTACAGTCTGAAGGCTGATGACTGCAGTCAGTACTGCATCATACCGAATGCAGAGCCACACAGTTGTATGTCATGGAGAAATGGCTCTCAATATGCCCTACTCAATGCTGCTCAGAGCACCTTGTGGTGTGGATTCTAGGACTCCAGACGAGTAGTATGTGTGTATATGTGTGGATACAGACGAGTAGTATGCCCACCACTGTCACCTCCAGAAAACCTAGGTTATTTTAGGAGGACTCTGAGGGTAGAATGTCTCTGGGAAGGGCACATGACACTGCATGCACAAGAGCACACACTTGGCATTCCCAGGGCTCCTCCAGGGAGTCACCCACGAGAGGAGCCTAATCCTGGACCTTTGACAAATTACCTCTGGGGTCTTTGCGCTGAGAGGAAGGTGTTCTCCCCTGGAACAGCAGTGGAGACTGGGTCAGAGCCTGGAGACCACTGGCAGAGAGGCAGCTCCACATGGTACAGCTGGGAGGCGGGGTGGAGCCTAAAGAGATCCCACATGGTCAGTGCAGCCCACAGAGCCCCAGACAGGGAGGCCTAGGCCTTCCCGAGAGGCAATGCCCGATGCCGCCTGGCTAAACACTCTGCCCAGCAGAAACCCCATGGCAAGTGGGTTTCAAAACCAGACTTACCAGATGCAAACACCTCATCATCTCCCATGGAGGGGATCTGCCGCACACTGGAACTTGGAGACCTCTCTTCACTCCTACTCACTTCAGAATTTTCTCTTAGGCTGTTACAGATTCTTTTGGCTTCACCCTCAGCTTCTTCCTTGGCAGACAGCAGTCTCTTCCTAGAATTTAACCCAAACTGTTCCCACGAGGCTTCCTCAGCCTTAGGCATACTGTCCCTGGGAGGCGACTGGTCTGGCAGCTGACATACTCCCTCGAGCTCGAAATCCTCTGAGACAGGAGTCTTGCGGATGCTGAGTTCAAGGCCTTGCTCCTTTCCCTCGGGCTCCAGCAATGACAGGCTCCCAGGAAACTCAGTACTGACCTCACCCCTCCCAGCAGAGGGGCCGGCGCTGCAGCCCACCGCTCTCTTCCTCCTGGGCCAGTCTTTGATTGTGTCAGGAGTTGTCTTCCCACTGTGCTTGGGGGATGGTGTCCAGGGAACCCCAACATCTGTTTGAAATGGAGAGGAGGTACTAGAGGGGCAGCGGGTAGGGGTGCAGGCCTGGCAGATGTAGGTTTGCCCCCTGTTCTTACCAGGTGTGCTGTGGGAGAGGTGGAGGCAGGGGGGTGATGTGTAGGTGGGTTCGGGTTTGCTTGAGGACCTGCTGCCCCTGGGCATGCCAAGAGTGGGGAAGAAGCTCTCCTCGCCCAGAAAGCTCTCCTCCTTTCTGAGGGGCTCAGCTTCTAACAAAGAGCTGGGATCTACCTTTTTAATTCGAAGCTTGGGAAGGCCAGAAGCTTGCATCTCCAGCTCAACCTCATAGGTCTGGGGGCTGGCAGTGGCTCTGGAGTGCCTAGCTGATGGCTGCAGGTTCTCTAGTGCTGCGGCCTGGCGCTGCCTTCTGTCTGTGGTACAGCGCAGGTCATAGGAGGCCACCAGAGGAGAGCTGGGCCCAGAGGAAGGAGGAGATGGAGGGATCCCGGGGTGAGACAGAGAAGGCTTCTCATCAGCAGCCACTGTCCTTAAGCCCTCACCTTTTTCCACCAGTGATATGGTACTTGTCAAGTTATCACTGCCATGGTGGTCAGTTTCACTGATGACAGTGAGATACTCTGTGTTATTTGTGATGAGCAAAGGAGAGGATGCTTGCCAGTCACTCCCAAAACCAGTGCTTGAGTAACTCCATCTTTCTGAAGGAGACCAAGGAGTCACTCCTTTCTGGTCCTTTCTAGAGTCTCTGATGGTAGCTGGGCTGTCAGCTGTGCCAACCCCAGGAGCAGTGGGGGTGTCAGGCTGGCACTCCAGGAAGCTCCTTTCAGTATTAGAGGTCTTTCTACATCGCCTCCCCATTTTGGAAGGGGGAAGCGGGGGGATGATGTCAGATGTAGCTATCTGTGAGAGTTTGAGAGGTGTTGAGGGAACAGGATAGGAGAGAGATGTGTCTACACTGGATGGCATCTGGGGCTCTTTCCAATCCAGTTCTCCAGTGGGAGGAGATGCTCTCAAAGATTTCCTAAATGGACTCTTCTTGGAAATATTACCTAAAGCAGAGGTAAATAGTTTCTGTGGAGTAACAGGTGGGGAAGAAATCGTAGTTGAATTCCCTGGCCTCTGTGGGGTTTTGACAGCTTTCTCCTTTAGTTTCCGAGTTGGTTCCTCTGCCTGGGAAGCTCTGGGAACATGAGGCTGTTGGTATTTTTGGTTTGGAGCTATGCCCATGTAGGCCACTGTTTTCCGAGGTGTCCTGAGAGAGTATCTGCTGGGAGTCAGACACTCAGTCCCAGGTTGGGCAGTTAATGGAGCTGGGGATGCTGGGCAAGAGGAGCTGTCTGGGCTGGAATTCACTGAAGGCAACCAAGCACAATTCGGCAAAATCCCAGATGCCAGAGCAGCTTGCCTTTTGGGAGTTCTTGGTGTCTTCATCTCAAGAGAGGTACCTTCTCCTGCCAGGGAGTATCCTTTTTGAGGAGTGACTTTTGATTCTGACAGTGAACAACAGCCTTGTGAGGAGTCTTTTAAGGACTCTTTAAAAAGTGCCTGCCTTGCAGGTGACATTTCTGAAGGGGATTTCTGCAGTCTTTCTGAAGTGAACAACGGAGCTTGTAGTGTACGAGGGAACCGTCTTGGTGTAGTTTTAGGAAAGCCTGGAGATTTCCAGTGATTCTTTTTGGGAGTCTAAAAAGAAGAAAAATGCTTATTTCAGTGCACATGTTCGCTGAAAAGTGTTTTAGTAATCTCTGAGACCAAATGGAAGATTTATAGTCAGCCAAATAAATGATCTGGAGATGGAAATTTCAAAGAGTGACCCATTTCCCTCTTCGAAACATGACTCAGATTTTACTTGTCCATTTTTTCTAGGACCAAACACTATATCCAATTTTAGTTCATTCTCCTAAGAACAAATCATTTGAATAATCTGCACACTGCTGCACCATGCTTTGCCTCTCACTGAATCATTCTACCACTGCAGCTGTCCACTAGCTCTTCCCTCCCTTCTAAGATGATGTGTCAGAAAAGACACTTCCCAACACAAAAATTGTCCTTTCTTCTTGCAAAAAATGGAGTAAAAAAAACCCCAACAGGTAAGGAGGTCAAACTCCTATCTTTTTTTTTCTTTCTTAAATTCCTATCTTTTCTACATCCTCACTTGATCATGTTAATACTTGATGGTTGGCATTTCATGTTCAGCGGGGTACAAACAAGTATAAGTACAATGCAACCAATATAATGACAGGGACATGCAAGGGGCATTATGGAGCACAAGGGAGGACTGCCTAACCCGGCTAGGGGAGGGGAGGAAGGAACAGTGAGTCTGGTCTTCAAGAATGGGTGTCAGTAGGGGAAGGTGAAGGCTGGAAAAGTAGGTGGGGAGGGACTTGATTGAGGCATAGAAACAACATGAGCATAGGCACAAAAGGGAAAGCTGAGGTCAACCAGGCCAACAGGGACCAGACCTTGGAGGACCCTGCCTGCCTAAGGGAGGAGACTGGCCTTGGTTGTGTAGGTCTATGGTTTTCAAACCTCTAAGCAACGTACTGGGTTTTCAAACAAAGATTATTTATTTTTCAACATGAGGGTTCCATGTTAAAAACACCTAGAAAAACCTTGCCTTAGCAGATGTGGAGTCTGCACAGTATAAGCGAAATGAACACTGTAAGCAAAGTCAGAAAAATGTTTCATAAAGATCTTTCTGACCAGTGGGTGGTAGATAAAGTTGAAAGGGAAAAGGCCGTTGAAATGTTCCAGATACAACTGAACTAGGCAGGAATTGCAGGGATGGAGAAGGGGGGTGGGTACAAGAGTCAGTTTGTAAATAAAATGGACAGGACTTGATTGCCTGCAGAGAGAACCAAGGATGATTCCCGGGTTTCCAGCATGGGTGATTTGACCAAATGGGCAAACAGAAACAGATGAGTGACTGTTACTGACAGTGACTATTATAGAAAGACGTATGTGTGGTGTATATCATAAATGGTAGATGAAGACATAAGTATAGATGAAAGCGTCTCTATCTCTTCCCCTTGCTGTGGCCTCAGCCAAAATTGCTGCTTTAAATTCCCACATACCCAACAGTCACTCATGTGGCTCCACCCGACCACCCTAAATCTCTGTTATCTATCTCTAGATCACCTGCTTTCTCTTCCCTAGTGAACTCTATGCTCCTTGGTCATGTCTCTGTATTCCATGAGACTATACTACTTTAAATGTTATAGAAATGTTATACCTGGTAGGATGTAAGTAGCTCTGAATCCAACATACTTCTTGAATGTCTTTTAATTTGGGCCATACTCTTCTCTGAGGGGCTGACCATCTCAGATACTGCCCCAAAAAGAAGCCTCTTGGGAGACTGAATACTTTGGACCGGAGAATTTTCTCTTTGGTCTGCAAGTCAAAAGCAGCAACATTTAATTCTTTCTCAACTCCTGCCCTCCCACTACTATTAAAACAGCCAATCTATTTAAGACAATAATTTTTCACAGCAACAAGGAGGAAAATCCCAGCTAATTATGCCAGCAACTAAAATGATTGCTGACTTCCTGAATTTTAATAAGACTATTTAACCCCAGCTCCTATGTTAGAAAATGTAGGCAACTGAAATAATTTAATATTTACATATAAAAATATATCTATTAGCCAAGCTAATCATAGATAAAGGAGAATGAAGAACATAAAAACAGATTATCACCTTCTACCTAAGACACTTATGAGTAGGATCTGGCCATATGGTGGAGATTCTAGGTAACTTCCTCTTGAGTGACTGACCTGCCTATAATGATAGTGTGGATGACCAGCTGTAGGAATTCAAGGGTTTGACTGATTACAAGGGCCAGGATTGTTCATCTAGACAGTCATCACCCTGAACCTCAACTATACATACTTAGTCCAGTTCTCCAATGCCAACTTTCATGCTTCTTTTCCCAAAAATACTTCCTGCCAAGTCAGCACAAACTTGTGAAGACAGATAGGGCTACATGTTACCTGACTTTTCTTGATGGAATGAGTGGACTCTTTGCACACTTCGAGACTTTGGCTGAGACGCAGAATAGAAGGAGCCAGAATGTGTCTTGCTAAATGACAACTGCTTGATTCGAGGACTTCGTCTCAAATTTATTTCTGTAAAACCAGAATACAGTAAGTAAGTAGGGAGAACTATAAGCTTGACATTTTCCCATGTTGTCAAAAATGCACAGAATTTATATAATACTACAGTCAAGACAGAAATTCAACAAGCTATTGGCTTTAAGAGACTTTTGAAGCATCTCTAAAAAATGCTAAGAGGTGGCTGCATGTGGTGGCTCATTCCTGTAATCTCAGCATTTTGGGAGGCAGAGGCAGGAAGATCACTTAAGGTCAGGAGTTTGAAACCAGCCTGGGAAACATAGCAAGACCCCATCTCCACAAAAAACAAAAAAACAAAACACCAAAAACATCAGCTGGGTGTGGTGGTATGTGCCTATAGTCCTAGCAACTTGGGAAGTTGAGGCAGGACTGCTTGAGCCCAGAGATTCGAAGTTGCAGGGAACTTGATTGCATCACTGCAAAACAGCCTGGATGACAGAGTGAGACTTGATCTAAAAAAAACAAAACAAGCCGGGCTTGGTGGCTTAGCCTGTAATCCCTCGCCTTTGGGAGGCTGAGGTGAGTGGATTGCCTGAGCCTGCAGGTTCGAGACCCACCTGGGCAACTGGGCAACTTCATCTCTACAATAAATCAAAAATTAGCCGGGCGTGGTAGTGCGCGCCTGTAGTTCCAGCTACTTGGAAGACTGAGATGGAAGGATCGCCGAAGCCCAGCAGGTTGAGGCTGCGGTGGCCGGCAGCAACCACTGCACTCCAGTCTGGGCGACAGAGTGAGACTCCAACTCAAAAAAGTAAAAAAAATTAAAAAAAAAAACAACAACCTGTAATCTCAGCACTTTGGGAGGCCAAGTCAAGTAGAGTGTCTGAGCCTACAATAATTAAAAAAACTTTGCTGGCTGTGGTGGCACATGCCTGTAGTTCCGGCTACTTGGAAGGCCGAGGAGGAGGATTTTGAGACTCTACCTCAAAAAAAAAAAAGTCCAAAACAAAAAAACAACAACAACAAAAGACCAAGAGGGGTTTGATACTTTCAGAAATCTCATAAATGTGACCTTTAAGAATTCTGCTTGAGTTACTTACTACTCTTCAGCTCAAGCCCACTCCTATCTTTGGAGTGTACTGTTTGTTGCTTTTGCTTAATAAACTGTTCTTTGCTTTTGGTTAAAAAAAAAAAAAAAAAGCCACCAAAAAGAATAGAAACGGTCACAGCTTTGTTTGACTCCATGTTCTTGAGCTACTCTTCAGCTCAAACTCGCTCCTGTCTTTGGAGTATACCATTTGTCGCTTTTGCTTAATAAACTGCTCTTTGCCTTTGAAAAAGAAAATTCTGTAGGGTGAAAAAAAAGGTATGTATGCTAGGTTTCATATGTATATGTTACATACATTTGTATAGAAATACTAGCAGTAAGTGTATGTGCTAAAATGTTAACAGAGTATTTCTGAGTTATGGTATTACCAAACTGTAAAATTTTGGCTTCTCTGTACTTTCTGATTTTTCCACAACAAACATGAATTACTTGAGCAATTTAAAAAAGAAGTTAGCTTTTGAAAATCCCTCCTTCATCATGCAAAATTTAAAATAAACCACAGCACTTTGTATAACATGTTAGTTTAAACCTCACCCTGAATTCTGTATTTATTGTGTGTAAAATTATTTTTCCTCCAGAAATTCTCTCAGCAAATTCCGTGTAAAAGAGCAGAGACTTATAAATAACCTACTGAGCTACATGTGGACCTAGAGCCATTACAATTTCTGTAAAATATTTTAGGATATGCCAAGTAACAATAAAAGTACAGAAAAGTTTTCACAGAAGGTAGATAGAATGCACACACACAAAAAGGTAATACCCACCATCTCCTTTTTCAGGGGACTCTTCAACAACATCAATATCAGGACCAGAATCAGAGGACCTTGAGGAATAACATGCACCACAAGGATTATTCCATATCACTTGTAATTAATGCACATTTAAGAGAGAAGCAGCTTATCATTTAACAAAGTAACAAAGATCACAGGATTTGATTAACACCAGTGTTGATAAGTACTCTCACACATGATTACTCTAAAGAGTGAGATGCTTAGAATGTTTTTTTAGAAAGCAACTTTACAACATCAGAATTAATTTAAAAATAGGTTAATCTTTTAAATTCCATTAATGTACTTAAAAATTATACCTAAATATCAGATTGCCACAGTAATGAGTAGCAATATTCAAGTTTCTGTTTAACAGCCTTAGTTTCTGCCAATTTGTCAAGGACTTTATTTAAAAGATACATATGCCTCTGACACATCAGTTTCATTTTTGCAATTTATCCTATACACATTCACAAGTGTGTAAAATCCATATACAGATGATGTCAAGGTGGATTCTTGACAAGATGAAGTAGGTGCACTTCTCCCTATTCCCCTTGTCAATATAGCAAAACCCCCTCAATATGATATGTAAAACAAACAGAAGACGACAGTGAAAGGTGGGGAAAAAAAGCCAGACTGGCTGGGGCCCTTGGGACCTGAGAAAAGACTGGGTAGTGAGCTACCTGTGTTTTCTTTGCTTGCATATATCCCAGAGCGGATGCTGGGAAAGTGGACATTCCAGATATATCAACAAGAGCAGACAAAAAATGCCCCAAGGAAAGACAGCTCTCTCGAGTCAAAAAAAGGGCAGTCAAGTAAGATAAAACTTTCCGACAGTAACTGCCCTGCTCCAGTCAATTGCCGTGGAGAAAAACTGCAGCCCAACCTACACCTCCACCCGCAATGGCCAAGTTGGGATCCCCGACTTCCACCCTTCCCCATGTCAACAGATTGAAAATATTATGGGCTATCCATTCAATGGAATACTACTGAGCAGTAAAATGGGATGAGCTACTGCATATAACAATATGGATCAATCTCAAACTAATTATGCAGATGAGAGGCCACACAAGAGTACGTTCTATGTGGTTTTCCTGCCCTTACAGAGTTTATAGAATGCTCTTTGGTTATAAGCAAAATAGTTAAGATTTAAGTCATGAAGTTCAAGAGAAGGCAACCAGTGACCCACAAGCTCATCATGAAGGTAGTGTGGGTGTATGAAGAAGCCTGGACAACATGTCACTTACCGGCCCTTGATTTGTCTATGAAGCAGCCTTCTGGAGATTTGTTTATGTATTGGAGTCTCGGCCACACTCTTAGTCAGCAGTTTGTGATAACCTAAAATGCAAAAATAGCTTAAATTATAAATTTCACTTAACCTTATCAAGAAACAGTAGTAAGGTAAAGGGAGCAGTTTGAACTTCTATATGGCTTATTAGCTAGCTGGAGAGGATTGTTAATGATCTTTGGGCTAAGTTCCATACTTACAGGACTCAACATGATAGAACAGTTTATCAGCACCATTAGAGACTAAATAATGACATAAGCCAATGTAAATATTAGCTGGAGCCTGACTGGACACTTATATCAGCCTGGAAGTACTTGATGAAGGGAGAGGCTGCTGATTTTCAGTAAGGGAATGCTGTGCATGAACCAGCTACCATCCCTCTTTCCTCAGTCCCTCTACAGCTGCGGGGCTAGCAGCCCATATTCCAGGAGCAGCTGGCTGGTGCTAGGGCAGACAGTGAGGAATTTCTCCTCGAAAAATCTGGGGTTCTGTGGTTTGGTCAAAACGGCAGATCTCTTTGAGAATGGTGCAGACACTGTCTCAGTTTTCAGCCCTCTCAGGATGCAGCAATTTCCCCCCAAAAATCTACGAGAGGCTAGGCTCGGCAGCTCAGCCTGTAATCCCAGAACTTTGGAAGGCTGAGGCAAGTGGATTGCCTGAGCCTGCGGGTTCGAGACCAGCCCGGGCGACTTGGCGAGACCCCCTGTCTCTACAATAAAAATGAAGAAAAAAAAAATTAGCCAGGCGTGGTAGTGTGCACCTGTAGTTCCAGTTACTTGGAAGGCTGAGGCAAAAGGGTTATCAGAGCCCAGCAGGTCAACCCTGGGGTGGCTGTGAGCCTGTGTGCCACTGCACTCCAGCCTGGGTAATGGAGTAAGATTCCAACTCAAAACAAAACAAAAAAACTACCAGAAGATTTAAAGAGACAGGAACACCTTTTTCCCCCCCTCATTTTGGAGGCAGACATTTAAGGAAATCTGTGTCAGGTCACTGACTGACTGATCAGAGAGATAGCAGAAGCTTCAGTGACTACACACAAGGAATACATACTTTACAAAAATAGTTTGGAAAAGACATAAATGAACAGCTGCAGCCCTCCATAAGCAAAGATCACCATTCCTTGAGGGGTAGCAGAACCTGATCTCCACAGTTACCACATTATAATACTGCATCTCTAATAACTAATTCTCAACAAAAAATTCCAAAGTATACAAAAAAACAGAAAAGTATGACCCATTCACGCAAAAAAAAGAATTTGGCAGAAACCATTCTGAAGAAGCCTAGATATTAGAATTATTATGTTAAATCAACTTTTCTAAATTTGCACAATGAACTCAATGAAACCGTAGATAAAGAACTAAAGGAAATCAGGAAAACAGTGTATGGACAAAATGAGAATGTCAATAAAGCAACAGAAATTATAAAAATAAAAAAGACCCAAACAGAAATTCTAGAGCTGAAAAGTAAAATAACTGAAATGAGAAATTACTAGAGGGGTTAAATTGCAGGTTTGAGGTGGCAGAGGAATCAGTGAACTTGAAGATAAGGCAATTAAATTTACCCAGTCTGAGAAAAGAAAATGAAGAAAAATAAATAAAGCCTGAGGGAACATGTAGGATATCATCAAGCATACCAACACATGTATAATAGGAGTCCAAGAAAGAGAAGAGACAAAAAAAAAAAAGTAGCAGAAAACTTTTCTGAAGAAATAATGGTTGAAAACTTCCTAAAGCTGATGAAAGACATAAGCATATATATATCCAAGAAGTTCAATCAACTCCAAGAATAAACTCAAAGCAACCCACACTGAGACACCTTATAGTCAAACTATCAAAACCAAAAGACCTTGAAGAGAAATCTGGAAAGCAGCAATAGAAAAGCAGCTTAATAAGATGAATAGTTGATTTCTCACCAGAAACCTTGGAGACCAGAATCAGTGGATGACATATTTAAAGTCCTAAAAGAAAAAGATGCTGTCAACCAAGAAGCCTATATTCTTCAGAAATCAAGTAGAAATTAAAACATTTCTAGATAACAAAAGCTAAGGGAGTTCATTACCAGTAGATCTGCCCTACAAGAAAAGCCAAGGGAGTGCTTCAGGGAAAAATGAAAGGATATAAGACAGCAATCAAAAAACAATAGAAGAAGAAACAAACCAACAAACAAAAACAATGATAAAGGTAACTACATAAGTATATATAAACACCACCATTATAATATTTTTATTGGCAGCTCCTCTTTTTTTCCTACATGATTTTAATGGCAAATGCAGAAAACAATAACTATAAATTTATATTAACAGGCATACAATGTATAAAGATGCAATCTATGACAATAACAATATAAAAGGGTAGAGACAGAAATATGTAGGAGCAGAATGTTTGTATACTATTGACACTAAGTTGGTTTTATTCAAACTAGGTTGTTTTAAGTTTAAGATACTAATTGTAATCTCCAAGGTAACCACTGGGAAAATAAAAAAATATACAGAAAAAGAAGAAGGGAATCAAAATAGTATATTACAAAAGACCAGCTAAAAAAAAGGCAGTAGCAGATGAACTGAAAACCAAAATGGCATAAAATATATAGAGGACAAACAGAAAATGGCAGATGTTGTTTCTTATCAGGAATTACATTAAATAGAAGTAGATTAACACTGCAATTAGAAAAGCAAAGATTGGCAAAGTGGATTAAAAATGATTCAACTATATGCTATCTATAAGAGACTTAATTTAGCTACAAAAACACAGGTTGAAAGTAAAAGAAAAGCAAAAATATTCCATGCAAAAGAAATGGGGTGTTATATTACTGTCAGATGAAAAAGACTTTAAGCCAAAAAAGGTTACAAAGTACACTATAATTAATAAGAAGCTCAGTTGATCAAGAAGATATAACAATTATAAGCTTACATATCTAACAACAGGGTATCAAAATACACAAAGCAAAAACTTACAGAACTGAAGAGAAAAAGATAATTCAGCAATAATAGTTGGAGACTTTAATACTCCACTTTCAATAATTGATAGAACAATTAAACAGAAGCTCAATAAAGTAACAGAAGACTTGAACAATATCATAAACCAACTAGACCTAACACACATCTATAGAACACTTCTGTATGCATAGAATATACATTCTCCTCAAGTACACATGGAATATTCTCCAAGATAGGCCAAATGTTAGGACATAAAACAAGTCTTAATAAATCTAAAAAGACTAGAATCATACAAAATATGTTCCACAACTATAATAGAATGAAACTAGAATCAGTAGCAGAAGGGAATTTGGGAAATACAAATATGTGGAAATGAACATGCTCCTAAGTAATCAATGGGTCAAAGAAGAAATCACAAGGGAAATTAGAAAATATTTTGAGATGATGAAAACAAAAACACACCATACCAGAACCTTGTGGATGTAAGTGCCTGTATTAAAAAAGATCTCAAATCAATAGCCTATACATCATCTTAAAAACTAGAAAAAGAGCAAACTAAAACCAAAGCAACTCGAGAAGGAAATAAATTAAGTTGAAATTAGCAAAAAAAAAACCAACAAAAAAACCCCACAAGGAAACCAAAATAAGTTCTTTACAAAGATCAACAAAATTGATGAACTTTTAGCTAGACTGACCAAGAAAAAAGAGGGAAGACTCAAATTGCTGAGTCAGGAAATAAAAAAGGGACATTACTACTAATCTTACAGACAGAATCTCCCCTTCCCTTTTCTTAGTTACCCTGAAATATGGTACCTTTGGTCTTCTTGAAGTTGTCAAATTTATACTCTAGACCTTCCACAGCTGACACGGAATGGCTTCTAGGCAACCCCCGCTTTAATGGTCTCTTTGAAGGGGAAAGCATCTTCTGGTTAAAAAGATTTCTTCGAACTTTGGTCACTTCTGAAAGTATAAAAAAAAAGAAGAGGAGGAAAACCATAAAAAGCCAAATACAATCATTATCACCAATAAATGCCATATCTGAGAAAAGAAAGATATTCAAAACAGAGGTTGCTTAAGGAAACTACTCTATAAACCAGCAGACCCCAAACTTTTTGGCATCAGGGACTGGTTTTAATAGAACACAAATTTTCCAGGGGAGCAAACTATGGGGATGGGGGGAAATGTGCAGTCAAACTTCACTGCTAATGTATATTATTTGCAGGAGGTAGAGGTCCAGTGTCATTCTTTTGCATGTGGACAGCCAGTTGTCTCAGCATCATTTGTTAAAACAGACTATTCATTCCTCCATTGAATTGTCTTTGTGCCCTGGTCAAAAATCAGCCATGATAAATGCTAGGGTGTTAATTCTCTTTAAAATTTCAGGTAGAATTCAACAACAAAGCCATTTAGTCCTGGACATTTCTTTGTAGGTAGTTTTTTGACAACTCAGTCTCTTTACTTTTTAGAGATCTATTTTTTCTATTTCTTCTTGAATCTACTTTCAGTAGTTTGTCTTTCTAGACATTTGTCCCTTTCATCTAGGTTATCTAATTTGTTGCTATACAGTTGTTCTTAGAATTCCACTACAAACTCAATTTAAATTCAACACTTCAGGAACACAAGGAAGGCCCATGTCACTTGTTAAATTAGAAGCTTTACTCATTGTAAAATGGACAGAATTTTGAAGTAAAAAGATGGTTAGTATACAAGGGGGGACCCCAAAAATCCCAAAATTTATTTATAAAAAAATTGCATATCTATTCTTTCATGTTTAAACTTCAGTTACCTTCAAAGTACTCTCCCTTTGATGCGATACACCCACCAAGGCGCTTTTCCCACTGCTCAAAACAGTTTTTGAACTCATCAATTTGGATGCCTTTTAGTGACTCTGCTGTTTTTTGTTTCACCTCTTTCACACTGGCAAAATGTTTCCCTTTGATGATATTTTTAATCCAGGGAAACAAACAAAAAAGTCTCTTGGGGTGAGATTAGGTGAATAGGGAGAGTGAGGGAAGGGGTCATGCTGTTTTTTGGTCAAACACTGCTCAATATTCAGAATAGTGTGGGCAGGTTTTTCATGTAAATCACCCACTATGAAATGGACAAATGTGTTGGGAGTTATCTTCAGAAAAATTCACTGAAGCTGAATGCAGCCTCTCGCCACAATGCTAGCTGGTACACTGATGCTGATGGGTTCCTAGAACACTTACCTAGCAGGGGAAGGCTGTACATGAGGGACCTGCCCTCCAAAAGAAAATTTTGGGTTTTTTTGGGTCCCCCCTCGTAAGTCATGGTGCTTTTAATATATTCCAATGTTAGGATTAGTTTTATCATTTTGGACCTTTATGCTACCTTGAATAAGCTCAGCCTTGAGAAGAGAAACTGTTTCAGTTCCACAGATTTCATTCTTTTTTTATGAATACTTTACTAATCTGCTGGGTTATTTTTAATTTTCTTTTTACTCCAAGACATGAGAGTTCTGACCATCTAGACTCAAAGTTAGAAAAAAATAGCTGAGAAGTTGAGGAATACTTGACAAGAAGATACCTTAATGTTAAGCAAGATAGACTGGGAGAGATGATTACAAATTCACCAAGGGTAAATTCTTCTAAGAGCAATCATTTAAATAAAAATTAAATAATCCAGGATCCACAAAGTGGGAACTGCCCTTGTGCTTAGCCATCAGTGACATAAATGTTACTGTTAAGGACATCAATAACATACATCAAAGTTTCAAAAAATGTTTTCCTATCTGTATTTTAAGAATCCCTGTTACCTGACTTAAGTTGTCTATGAAACTGATTTATGACCTGAAAGCCACATTTATTATCTTCTATTTTACCCAATGTTTTGAAAAGTTTAATATCGACAGAAAATTTCAAATAATAAAATAAACATACCAGTCACTAAAATTCACCAACTGTCAATATTGGTTTTCTCCCTCCACCTCTTTCTCTACAAATATGCAATGTTTTCCCTGAACAATGGAGAATAAATTGCAAACATCACAACTATTCACTTCCCTATAGGTCAGCATGTACCTCCTAAGAACAAGAACATTCTCCTACCTAACCTCAATCCCATTATTACACTAAAAATATTTTTAACACTGATACAATATTTTCTAGCATACAGTCCTTCAAATTTCTCTAATTGTCTCAATAACATCCTTCCTAGCTTTCTCCCCCTAAACTTAAGATCCAAGCAAGGATCATGGAATACGTTGAGCTGTCAGGTTTATACTTCTTTCGTCTAAAACAGTTTCACTGTCTCTTTTATTTTTTCTTTCTTTTTTTGGGCTTTCATGATAATAGCACTTAAAAAAAAATTTCAGGTCAGTTGTTTTGTAGAATGCAATATTTTGAGACCATCTGAATATCTCATAGGGCATGGTATTGGACATATTTTATTAACCAACAGTGATATAAAGCCATAATTTATCATTGCATGCAGTTGCTTAAATGCATGCGATTAAAATAAACTTGTCATTCTAGAGAATAAATGTATCCACTGGGAAAACAAAGTATACCTTGTACTGTCTCTTTCACTGGGAGTGGAGGCTGCTGAACAGCAGGATGAGAGGTCTCCTGAAAGATGAGAAAATCCAATAAAAAATGTTGTAAAGACACTCACTGATGCATTTTAATAGTACAAAATAAGAAACACCATAAATGCCCATAAAGAGTGAAACCAATAAATTATACACCCATCCAATGCAGACATTAAAAGAATAAGGAAGGAAGTCCTATATGTACAGGTTGAGCATCCCTAACCTGAAAATCTGAAGTTTCAAAATCTAAAACCTTTTGAGCACTGACATGGCGCTCAAAGGAAACACTCACTGGAGCATTTCAGATTTCTGGATTTGGGATGCTAAACCAGTAAGTATATATAATGGAACTATTCCAAATTCTAAAAAAATCCAAAATCTAAGCATTTTGATATCAAGCTTTTTGGATTACAGATATTCAACCTGTGCTAACATACAAAGAAATCTGTGGAGGGGGAAGGTTTTTTAAAATGCAGAATAATAATATAGTAAGTTAAATAATTTTTAATGTTCATGAATGTGTGTATATAACAGATATATATAAAGCTTTGGTATTTGTTATTGGTATATTCATAAAAGGGCCTGAAAATACACACAACAAACTGTCTTTGGTGATTACTTCTGAAGTATAGATGGAGAAGGGACACTGTAACTTTTAACTTTATATATCTCAACTTTTTTTTTTTTGAGTTGGAGTCTCACTCTGTCGCCCAGACTGGAGTGCAGTGACACGCTGCAGGCCACCACAGCCTCGACCTACTGGGCTCTGGCGATCCTTCCGCCTCAGCCTTCCGAGTAGCCGGAACTACAGGCGCGCGCTACCACGCCCGGCTGATTTTTTGATTTATTGTAGAGATGAGGTCTTGCCAAGTTGCCCAGGTGGGTCTCGAACTCGGGGGCTCAGGCAATCCACTCACCTCAGCCTCCGAAAGTGCTGGGATTACAGGCCACCGAGCCTGGCTTTAACTCAACTTTCAAATGATGATGTATACCTTTTACAACTAAAGAATAAAGTGAAAGCCATATAAATTAATTACAGGGTGACTGTATTCTCAGGAACATCTCTGTATGAAACTGCTATTTACTTGCTACTACAGTAGAGGATTCAAGAGTCTAAACTCCAGATGCATCTAAACAAGGGAATTGTTCTTAAAGACTTTTTATTTGTTTTTTCAATTGTGCCATTGTAGTAATTGAAGAATGAATTACCACACATGGGCAGAAACTTAAATGATTTTAGTGATATAACCAAGGTCTTGCTGGTAAGATATGAAATATGATAATTCTTAGTCATTTATATTGGTTGGTAACAACTCTTTTAGAGAGTTAAATTATAACTGTAAAAACATGTTATACATCCAATTTCCTAATCCAGGGTTTGGCAGACTACAGCATGCAGACCAAATCTGGTCCACCTCTTGTTTTTGAAAATGAAGTTGTACTGAAATGCAGCTATGCCCATTTGTTTACATACCATCTGGTGGCTGTTTCCTCACTACAATAGGAGAACTGAGTAGATGTCACAGAAGCTATGTGGCCCACGAAGGCTAGAATGTTTACTATTTGGCCCTTTATAGAAAAAGTCTGTCAACTCTTGTTAATCCCTATAACTGAAAGAAAAACTAAGAGAGTATATCCAGGAGATATTGGGGCAGGACCAAACCTTTTTTTTTTTTTTGAGTCAGAGGCACATCACCACGCCCAACTAATTTTTTTATTTTTATTTTTTGTAGAGATGAAGTCTCACTATGTTGCTTAGGCTTGTCTTGAACTCCTAGGCTCAAGCAATCCTCCTACTTCGGCCTCCCAAAGTGCTAGGGTTAAAGGTATGAGCCAACATGCCTGGCCAAAACTTTTTTTAGTCATTGTGCTGCTTTGGAGTGGTTATACAAAGACATTAATATACATTAATGTTAATTAATATACATGTGTAATTAATATTATGTGTCTACACTTAAGGTAGAAGTTCACTACTCCTGTCAGAGAAAAGTTTTATTCTTTTAAAAACTTAACATCTGGTCCTTTCAGTTAAACAACTGTCAGTTATCTAAGGTATTGAATTTGAGTGAAAAAACTTTAATAACCAAAACCAAACCCTGATCTCAGTAAATCTGGTTCTTAAAGAAGCAAACTACTGCCTGGGGAAGGTGTGGGGACACACCTCATCAACGAGGGTAACTGCATAATGAATATTTGTATACCTAACCCTGAACTGTACCCCACAATTTTGAAATAAAAAATTTAAAAGTTAAAAAAGAAAAAAGAAGCAAACTGTCTTGGCCAATCTAAAACAAAAGTTTCAAAGAGTGCTAGAAAGATCTGCAAATTATTGTAAAATCTAGTGGGAATAAAGGTCTGGCAGCTTTTGGCCATCTACTTGTGGATTTTGAACTCTTCAATCAGGATTGTGAGATACCTATGATTTGGATTGTATTCACAGGTAAGGTTTAGTAAGAAAGTGAACGCCAATAACTCTTTAAAAGAAATCCACCTCCAGTTCCAAAGGACAGCTATAAATATCCAGAAACAGAACAAACCGCTATTGTAATGATTAATGCTTCTAAAGCTAGTTCTCATAGAATTTTAACTCTTCCCAGATAGTTCACTCAGTTAAAAAGTTTCATTGCATTTTTCTCCCTTCTTTCCTTAGCAAGTCATTACTTTCACTTAATAAACAGATACCAGCAGGGCTTCTTTTTGCAACCAATAAAAACCTCAAGTCCTTATATCCACTGCCATAGAAAACCCAATAATAATAGTCCCTCCTCATCCTTAGTTTCACTTTCCAGTTTGTTTCCCACAGTCAACCATGGACTGAAAATGGATAAATATAGTACAATAAGATATCTAGAGAGGGAGAGACCACAATCACATAACTTGTATTATAGTATATTTATCATTAGCTATTGTTAATCCCTTACTGTGCCCATAATTGAACTTTATCATAGTTATGTATGTATAAGAAAAAATAGTGGCTACAGGGTTCAGTACTATCCACGGTTTTAGGCATTCACTGGGGGTCCTGGAACATATCCCCTGCATATAAGTGGGACCACTGTACCACCTGGCCTCATAATAGACTTCTTTTTTAAACTTGTTATTGAAGTAAAACATAATATACTGAAAAGTACCTTCTGGTATGCAACCAAAGTCCTTTTATAATTGCATTTCATTTTTCAGTGACCTCTTGGCTTTTTAAATTATTGTGTTATGAGTTTTCTTATCTACATTAATGATTGAAGTAATAATGTATTTATTCCTAACTTTTATTTGCTGTTTTTCTTTATACTTCCTTTAACTATCACACTCTAGGGTAAAATGGTTAATTTTCTAACAAATTTATATTTCTTTATTCCTCGAATGAGTTTTATACACATTTGTAAAAAATACTTAATATTATTTCTGTATCATCCAAAGTCTATTTCCTAAAAGTAGACATTACCTTTCATTCTTATTTGTTGTATTCTCAAGCTGGAAGGAAGAACTCTGTTAGTGCCAATTCTTGTACACTGGTGCTTACTTACTTTTTTTGTAGTTCTCTTAGACACTTTGGAAATTTCAATTTGTCGAAGATTCTGTGAAACCTCAGCAATGCTTTTATGTCTTATTAACGCACTTTTCCTTTTAAAAATAGAAAGAAGCAGTCAAGACACACTATATAGCAGTTACACATAGTTGGATATGAATGGAACTAGAGTCTAAAATAAAATATTATTTAAATAAAAGCCAGTTATCTTGGGTTTGGTCTGGATTTATAACAAAATAAGTCTACCCAGAATTTTCAAAAGTAATTACTGTAAATTCAGCTAGTTATAGACAATGAAAAGCATCAAGGGAACTCTAAAAAGCAAGCTGAAACTCTAAGCTTATATCATAAAAGCCTCCTAGTTTGGAGACTTCCCGTGGACAGTGAAGAAGGGCTTTGTGAACTACAAAATAAATTCTATATAATCAAATGAGACTTGGTTCAGTGACAGACCTCATAAACGATGGTGGCCCCATAAAGCTATAACAAAGCATATATAGAGAAACCTGTTGATATATGGCACTTAAGTGTTGGAATTGCAGACAGAGTAGGGGAAATGACTGATACTCAGTAGTAACAGTGCTGAGATATTGGGTTTTACATATAAAATACATATATAAATAAAAATATATATGCCAACTAGATTTCTGTAAGTATACTCTGATGTTTGCACAATAACAAAATTGCCTAATGGTGCATTTCTCAGAACATATTCCTATCATTAAGCAACACATGGCTGTATAGTTCCTAGATAATACAGTGTCAGAATTCCTTGTTAGAAACTCCAATAGATGGTTTCTGTGATTCAGACATACAGGCAACCATCAATTCAATAAATTATTTGGAAATAGACAACTGGACTATGGTTTAAATACTCTTTGTCAGAATTATAACTAATAGTGCAAGTAATTCCTTTGATTCCTTAAACTCCTACCTTCTCTTCTTGGCTGATCTTGTACGCAGTTCTTCCAGCTGGTCAGATTCAGTGCCTCCAGACACTGACCCATGAGTACTTGACAAAAGAGGCACAGAAAGAAGAGGTGATTTGCTCTCTTGTGTCATGGAGTCATCACTGAAAAAATCTGTAGGAAGGACACCAGCCAGCTTCTGAGGAATCCTAAACCCTAAGTTGTTGTAAAGATTTCCAAGTGTCTTTGGGATAGAGTCAATATACCTGTGGAAAAGATTGGTTAAATATGGAACAGAGAGTTATTATCTCTCGCTCTCTATTCCTTCCCTCACCCAGCATGAGAAATAGTCCTTACAATTGCATAATTCTGAGATAATATCACATGTAGTTCCTGAGAGAATAATTTTAAAGTTAGTAGCCATCAAACTTACAATGTAAGAATTTCCTCCAGAAACGTTGCTAGATATGCTGAACCCTCAGTTAAATACACCATGCGCAGCAAATCTGTCACCTGAAGGAGATTTTAGAAAATTACTCTCTGCCGGGAAACTGAAAGCATCCAGGGCATATTCCCAATGGCACTAAGCTGGATACTTGCCTCCTCCACTATTTGCTCTATATCGTCTGTACTTTCATGTATTGAAGAGCACTGCACACACATCTCCAAACGAAGAAATATCTGAAGCTGGCAACTTGAGAGAAAAAATACTGTCATATCTACTTTGAATGCCACTTAACAGAAAGTTCCTTCCTTAAGCATAGATCTAGTTATATAAGAAACAACCAAAAAGAAGAGTCAGTGCCTTCTCTAAATACTGACATAGCTATTAGATGAATAGATGACTCAAATTGCACACTGGATCATAAGAATCCGACATAAAACATCTTCAAGCAATCTATTTCTAACTGATACAAGCAAATTAGAGCTTTGTCTTGGGTAATAGTTTTAAAAAAGGAAGTTACTTACTCTCTAACTTTGTCTTCCTTATTCAGGTTTTGTCCTATATTCTGTCGAAGACTTTTGCTAGTTTTTAAGAGGTTACTTTTTATTTGATTCAGGCAGTCTACCTGAAAATACAAAAGTATTACACAGGAGAATATTAAGTTACTTATAATTTATTTTACATTTGACTAATGCCCTAAGAGGGGAAGTACATTTCCTTATAAATTTCCCTCCTTTCATTTGAATAAAAAAGAGTGAAATGAATATTTTTCTTTATATCTTTAAAAAGAACACAGTAAAAAAAAAATTTGAGAGCACATGGGCATGGATAAAACAAGCCAGTAGATTTAAACTGTCTTGAAAGGAATGTTCCTCCAAATAGTGATTAAGAAGGATTATAAACATATCCTCCTGTTCACTTTAGAGAAGCTCAGCTTTTGCCACTGAACATGAATGAAAACGATAATGTGGTCTAAAACAGTGGTCTGCAACACTCCCAAGGAATAAGACTCATCTAGAGAGTTTTGTTTTTTTTTGAGCTTGAGTCTTACTCTGTCACCCAGGCTGGAGTGCAGTGGCACAATCATAGCTACTGCAACCTCAACCTGCTTTACTCAGGTGATCCCTTTTACCTCAGTCTGCCAAGTTCCTGGGACTACAGGCATGTGCCTGGCTAATTTTTTTATTTATTGTAGAGAGGATGTCTCTCCGTGTTACCCAGAGTGGTCTCAAACTCGTGGGCTCAGGCAATCTACTTGTCCCAGCCTTCAAAGTGCTGGGATTATAGGTGTGAGTCATTGTGTTCAGACAGGGAGCTTTTTTAAAGTACAGATGCTCAGATCCCAATCCCAGAGACCTTTTTCAGTTAGTTTAAAGGGAGCCAGCCATCATTTTTTTTTTTAATGTTCTATTTTATTTTTGAATTGAAGTCTCACTCTGTAGCCCAGGCTGGAGTACAGTGGCACCATGATTGCATACCACAACCTCAACCTCCTGGCCTCAGGTGATCCTTCTGTTTCAGCCTCCCGAGTAGCTGGGACTGCAGACATGCAACCATGCTGGGTTAATTTTTAGATTTTTTTGTAGAGATGAGGTCTCGCTATGTTGCCCAGGCCGGTCTCAGACTCCTAGGCTCAAGCAATCCTCTCGCCTCAGCCTCCCAAATATGCTAGGATTATAGGTGTGAACCACCATACCTGGCAAAAATGTTCCAATTAATTCTAAAGTGCATCTAGGGTTAAAAAAACCGCTGGTCTAATTCATGCAGCTAACATGCAGCTCAAAGGGGAGAGGAGCTTTCTTTTCTTTTTTTTTTTTTTTGAGTTGGAGTCTCAGTCTGTCGCCCAGCCTGGAGTGCAGAGGCTGCTTCCGGCCACCGCAGCCTCAACCTGCTGGCTCCGGCAATCCTTCCGCCTCAGCCTTCCAAGTAGCTGGAACTACAGGCCCGCGCTACCACACCCAGCTAATTTTTGATTTATTGTAGAGGTGAGGTCTCGCCAAGTTGCCCAGGTGGGTCTTGAACCTGCAGGCTCAGGCAATCCACTCACCTCAGCCTCCCAAAGGCGCGGGTATACAGGCTGAGCTACCAAACCCGGCGAGAAGAGCTTTGATTAGGAGAGAAGTATATGTGATTTTTCCCCATCACCCTGTTTTTTTGATTTCTGCCTTACCAGTTCACCACATCCATCTTCCAAAGTTTAGAACTGTACTCATGCCCTCACTCATCTTATCATTTTTGAATCATGTACAGAATAGACATTTTCCAAGACACAAACCAAATCCACTAACAACCAACCAACCACTATATCTATGACAAAGAACAACATCCAGACTCTTACTTCTAATTCCTTGGTGCCTTTTGATTTTAGAAACACTTTAACGGTTGAGATTATGTTCTGAGCGCATGAATACAACATGATTTCTCCCGTGGCCACGGTCTTTTGGTAATTTTCATGTATATAAGATAGTAGTTCCTCCTCAGTTTTAAAATCTGTAGAAAAAAAATTGATTAGCACCTCTAGTTCAAATCTTTGTACTGTTTAAGCCACTGGCTATCTACTATGGGAGATTTTTGCCTCCCAGAGGACATTTGGCTATTTCTGGATTGTCATGACTGGTGTTGGAGGGGAAAGGTTACTGGTATCTAGTTGTAGAAGGCAGGAATGCTGCTAAACATCCTACAATGCATAAGACAGTCCCACAACAAAGAATTATCTGGTCTAAAATGTCAATAGTGCCAAGAATGAGAATACAGAGATGCAAGTCACTTACTTATAAATGCTACAAATTTAAGGGTAAGAAGAAATAAAACTGCTTTATTCAGATGACATGATTGTCTATGTAGAAAATCTGAAAGAAGCAACAAGAAAACTCCTAAAACTAACAAATGATTATAGCAAAGTTAATACCTAAAGTCTGCTGTTTTCCTATATACCAGCAGTGTACAAGCTACATTTAAAATAAAAAACACATTACCACTTACATTAGCACCCTCCCCCACAAAAAAGTGAAATACCTGGGTATTAAATCTTAATAAAATTTGTACATGTGAGTAAAACTATAAAACTCTGTAGAAAAAAAAATCAAAGAACTAAATAAATGAAAAGCTAGTCCATGTTCATGGAAAGGAATACTCAATACTGTCAAGATTTCAGATGTTCTTCCCAACATGATCTATAGTTTCAATGCAATCCCAATCAAATTTCCAGCAAGTTATTTTGTCGATACTGACAAACTGAGTCTAAAGTTTATATGAAGAAGCAAAAGACCCAGAATAGTTAACTCAATATTGAAAAAGAAAAACAAAATTGGAGGACTGATACTACCTAACTTTAAGACATACTATAAAGTGATAGTAATTAAGACAGTAAGTGTAGTATTGGTGAAAGAAGAGACAAATAGATCAATGGAATGAATATAATAGCAAGCCCAGAAATAGACCCACATAAGTATAGTCAACTGATCTTTGACAAAGAAGCAAAGGCAATACAATAGACTTTCAACAAATGATGCTCAAAAAATTGGAAACTCATGTAGAAGCAAAAATGAATCTAGACATAGGTCTTTCATCTTTCACAAAAATTAACTCAAAATGGATCACAAACCTAACCGTATAAAGCAAAACCATAAAACTGTGAGAAGATAACATAGGATAAAATCTACATTATCTTAGGTTTGGTGATAACTTTTTAGATACAGCACCAAAGGCATGATCCATGAAAGAAATAATTGATAAGTTGAACTTTATTAAAATTAAAAACATCTGTTCTGCCAAACATATTGTTGAGAGACTAAGATGAGAAGACAAGCCACAGACTGGGAGAAAATATTTACAAGAGACACATCTGATAAAGGACTGTTATTCAAAATACACAACAAAAAAAAAAATCTCTTAAAACAACCTGAATTAGAAATAGGCAAAAGACCTGAACAGAAACCTCACCAAAGAATACACACAGATACCAAATAACTATATCAAAAGATGTTCAACATCATATGTCATTAGGGAGTTGCAAATGAAAACAACAGTGAGATATCATTACAGACTTATCAATATGGCCAAATTCCAAATCACTGACAACACTACATGCTGTTGAGGATGTGGAGCAATAGGAACTCTCCTTCATTGCTGGTGGGAATGCAAAACAGTACAGCTACTTTGGAAGAGAATTTGGCAATTTCTTACAAAACTAAACATACTCTAAACTATATTATTCCAGCAATCGTGCTCCTAGGTATTTAACCAAATAAAATAAAAGTTATCTTCACACCAAAAAACCTATACATGGATGTTTATAGGAGCTTTATTCCTAATTGCCAAAATTAAAAGCAACCAAGATATCCTTCCACAGTTGAATAGATATATAAACTGTGGTACATCCAGACAGTGGAATATTATTTAGTGCTAAAAGGAAGTGAATTCTCAAGCCATGAAAAGACACAGAGGAATCTTAAATGTATATTATTAAGTGGAAGAAGGCAATCTGAAAAGGCTACATATTGTATATAATAATTCTATGGTGTTCTGTAATTATATGATATTCTAGAAAAAGCAAAACTATGAAAACAGTAAAAAGATCAGTGGGTGCCAGGGGTTAGGAGGGAGGGATAAATAGGCGGAACACAGGGAATTTTTTTTATATTTAGGGCAGTGAATGATGCCACCTATACTACAATGGTGGTTACACACGATTATACATTTACCAAAACCCGTAGAATGTACAACAACAAGAGTAAACCCTAATATAAACTGTGAACTTTGGGTGATAGTGGTACATCAACATAGGTTCATCAATTGTAACAAATACACCACTGCAGTGCTGGATGCTGATAGTGGGGGAGGTTGGGAGTGGAGGAGGGTACACTGAAATTCTTTTTACTTTATGCTCAATTTTGCTAAACCAAAGCTGCTCTATAAAATAAAATCTACTAAAAAAATTAAGGGTATCCAACTTAATGAAGAAGAAATAAACTAAATAACCTCCAAACCTAGCAGAAGAGAAAAATAGTAATAAAGAAAATTTGATTAATCCCATAGAATACTGGAAAAGAAAGAAAAATCCCAAATAAAACTTAAGGCATAAAGTTATTAGGAAAAAAATAAAAGGAGTTATTACTGATTAACAAGAGACTCAATTACAAGGAAGATATAAGTGATTATGATCTTGTATGAACCAAAAAAGAAAATCTCAAAATATATGATACAAAAATTGTAAGGAAATTTCGACAAACCTACATGGTGGAAGACTAATACAATCAGCTCAGTTGTAGACAAAAGAAGCAGAAAAAATTACTAAGAATGCTGAATATTCAAACATTAATAAATGATGTATGGACATATAAAATTAGGTATTCAACAATTAGAGAATGCACATTATTTTCAAGTACACAGGAATATTAACAAAATTTGACCACATATCAGACAAGAGTTTCAGCAAGTTTTTTTGTTTTTTTTTTTTTGAGTTGGAGTTTCACGCTGTGGCGCAGGCTGGAGTGCAATGGTAAGCTCACGGCCACCACAGCTTCAGCCTGCTGGGCTTGGGAGATCCTTCAAAGTAGGTGGAACTGTAGGCATGTACCACCATGCCTGGCTAATTTTTCTAGATTTATTGTAGAGAAGAGGTCTCACCAAGTTGCCCAGGCTGGTCTCAAACCCTGGGCTCAGGAATTCCTCTTGCCTCCACCTTCCAAAATGTTGAGATTATAGGCGTGAGCCACTACGCATGGTGTCAGGAAATATTAAAGAATCTTACAGACCACATTGCTTGAGCACAGTCCAAAAATATTAAAAGCTGATTATAAAATAAAACACTCCTTTATATTATGGATGTCAGAAAATATTTAGAATTAACTATCAGTGAAAATAGAAAATAGCAAACTTATATAATGCAGCTAAATTTATACTTGAAGGAAAATTTTAGCCTTTAGACTTAAATGATTATTTTTATAAAGAAAATAAAATTAAAAAACAATTAATTAGCTAAGGGTCCAACACAAGAAGAGATACAAGAAAGTAAACTCAAAAACGAAAAGCAGGCAATAATAAAGATAACAGAAATGAATTAAATAGAAAACAAAGAAGTGGTAGCAATCAACAGAAACAAAAGATGGTTCTTTGAAAAGTCAAATAAAATAGAAAAATCCATGGCAAGATTGAGTAATTAAAAAAGGAAAAAGGCATAAACAATATTAAACATGAAAAATACAGGAAAAATTCAAAATACTATTGAAAGGTAAGGTCAAGTTTCGTTTTTCCATAAATGTATCTAGTTGTTCCAGCATCAACCGTTGAATTACTGGTGCACCTTTGTAAAAAATCATTTTACCACTGTTGTGCAGGTCTATTTCTGGACAGAATGTAGTCCAGAAATTATGTTACTGCCACATTGTCTTAAGTACTGTGCACAATACATGCTCTCTCCTGCATGTATCATCCACATTTTTGCAACCTTTACTAGCTCATTAAACATGTTTTGTCCAACTCAAACTGATTATCATCTATGGATCTAGCATTCCACGGTTGGGGAGGAGGGCAGAATTTTTAAAGGAGCATAAAACTTTTACTCTAGAAGTTTCAAAAGTACTCAAAGTTGACCCACAACTATTGCCCAAAGTTTATAGAGTCAAAAAGTTATAGAGTAACAATAATCCCACAGGACTATTTTTACAACTTTTACTAGCTCATTAAACATGTTTTATCACACTAAAGATGATCCATATCCTCTATGGATCTAGCATTCTACAGGGGAGAAACAAAATCTTTCAGAGTATAAAACTTTTACCTCAGAATTTTCAAAAGTACTCAAAAGCGCCCAAAGTTTATAAGGTAGAGGCACAATCGTTATCCTACAGGATTGACTCTGTCACTGTGAGTTAAGAGTATACTCTGAGAATAAGAAACACACCATAATTCAATATACTTTTTCAAACAAAAAAAGAAAAGAAAAAAGAAGTTGGAAAATAAAAGTTGCTGGACTAAATTCTTCTGTCCACCTTTGAAAGACTGCAATAACCTGGCTCTAGACTACGCACAAACCTTTTTCCTTTCCCTTTATTCCCAAATGCAAAGCTTCTTTACCCACTTGTCCTCTATGGCCAAGCCATGGAGGAATTATGCTAATTCCTCATCTGGAATGCTCTTCTTTTACCTTTCTGTCTTTTTACTCTTCTCATTCTTGGACGTCTAGCCTGGGCTACAGTGGTCCCTTTGAAGGCTTCACAGCTGGCCTGGTTGGGTGGCTCAGCCTGTAATCCCAGCACTTTGGGAGCCCAAAGCGAGTGGATTGCCTGAGCATGCAGGTTCGGGACCAGCCCGGGCAATTTGGTGAGACCTCGTCTCCACAATAAAATCAAAAATTGGCCGGGCGTGGTAGCTCACGCCTGTTGTTCCGGCTACTTGGAAGGTTGAGGTGGAAAGAGTGCCTGAACCCAGCAGGTCGACACTGGGGTGGCTGTGAATGTGTCATAGCACTCCAGCCTGGGCGACAGGGTGAGACTCCAACTCAAAAAAAAAAAAAAAAAAAAAAGAGAATCTTCTGCAGCTTATTCCAGCCCTTATTTCCATCTCTCCTAACCTGGTCTTTACTTTCCAAATGGTCATACATCTTGTATTTTAGACTCTTGACTCTCTTACTAGTTTTAATAGTTCATTATATATTATATATGTATCTATATATTAATTTATTAGTTCATTCATTTTATCTTTGTAGCTAAATCATAAATCTAATAGGATACTATTATTTATTGCATTCTCTGTAATATACTTTTGGGCATGAAGCAGATCTTCAATAAATTAATTAAGGGATACATTAAAACTTATTTTAAAATATGAGGGGTAAAAAAGAGTAAACATAGACTTAGTTGCCAAAATGCTAGAGAATGGAGGAATACCTTTAGGTTTAGAACTTCTTCTTCCTCTGTCTTCTGGTTTGTCTGCTATTCTTGCACTGGCTGTCTTTTGAATCCCTTTCTCCCCAGCTATGTCTGGACTGCCGTCTGGATGTAACTTCTGAGCCTTTACATTCAACCTTGCAACATTCAACATCTTTAAGGAACGGCACATGGTATTCATCTTCTGCCTCACTGGAGTACGAGGGACACCTCCTATCAAAACAACATCAGAGGAAGAAAAGTAAATTACCTTTCCACTTCTGTGGAATCAAGAACAACTTTAATTTCAGATGGTTGTGAAATATCAAAATGAAGTATATCCTTTCAGAATGATCTGAATAGGTAGTTCTTGTGTTTCTTATCTACTCACACACAGGGTAGAAAGACTACCCTT
>NW_007257968.1:954436-971779 GCF_000164805.1 Carlito syrichta | reverse complement strand
GAGTGCAGCGTCCGCTCCCGGCCACCGCAGCCTCGACTGGCTGGGCTCCGGCGATCCTTCCGCCTCAGCCTTCCGAGTAGCTGGAATTACAGGCATGCGCTACCACACCCGGCTGATTTTTTGATTTATTGTAGAGATGAGGTCTCGCTGCCCAGATGGGTCTCGAACCCACGGGCTCAGGCAATCCACTCACCTCAGCCTCCCAAAGGCACGGGATTACAGGCTGCGCCACCGAGCCCGGCTTGGGATACTATTATTTATTGCATTCTCTGTAATATACTTTTGGGCATGAAGCAGATCTTCAATAAATTAATTAAGGGATACATTAAAACTTATTTTAAAATATGAGGGGTAAAAAAGAGTAAACATAGACTTAGTTGCCAAAATGCTAGAGAATGGAGGAATACCTTTAGGTTTAGAACTTCTTCTTCCTCTGTCTTCTGGTTTGTCTGCTATTCTTGCACTGGCTGTCTTTTGAATCCCTTTCTCCCCAGCTATGTCTGGACTGCCGTCTGGATGTAACTTCTGAGCCTTTACATTCAACCTTGCAACATTCAACATCTTTAAGGAACGGCACATGGTATTCATCTTCTGCCTCACTGGAGTACGAGGGACACCTCCTATCAAAACAACATCAGAGGAAGAAAAGTAAATTACCTTCCACTTCTGTGGAATCAAGAACAACTTTAATTCAGATGGTTGTGAAATATCAAAATGAAGTATATCCTTTCAGAATGATCTGAATCAGGTAGTTCTTGTGTTTCTTTCTACTCACACACAGGGTAGAAAGACTACCCTTCTTTTAACTGAAGTTTATAAACTAAACATCCCAATGTGATAAGATGACTTTTTCCTTAAGGCAAATGCCAAACAGGCTTATTTTGGTGTCAACCAATGGGCACAGGAATGTAATGAAACTTTTCTGGAAGACAATTTAGCAATCTTTAAAATTGGTCTTTAGCATCAAGACCCAATTTTTATACTCTTTGACACAGGAAATTTTTCCTAGAAATCTGCTAAGGAAATTACTCAGGAAACAAATTATATGCATGATATAAACTGTAGTATTATTTATAATGATAAAAACTATCTAAATGGTCAACATAAGAATTCTGTAAATTTTGTTAAGCAATGAGATAGAATAAGACATAAGAAAAAGCCAGGCGCGGTGGCTCAAGCCTATGATCCCAGCACTTTGGGAGGCAGAGGAGAGAGGACAGCCTGAGCCCTGGGGTTTGAGATCAGCCTGGGCAACATGGCGAGACCTCGTCTCTACAGAAAATTTTAGCCAGGCATGGTGGCGTGCTCCTGAAGATCTAGTTACTTGGAAGACTGAGGCAAAAGGATTGCCTGAGCCAAGCAGGCTGAGCCTGTGATGGCCGCAAGCAGCGTGCCACTGCACTCCAGCCTGGGCAACAGAGTGAGACTCTGACTCAATCAATCAATCAATCAATCAATAAAAAAAGATGGACCGGGCGCGATGGCTCATGCCTATGGTCCCAGCACTTTGGGAGGCCAAGGTGAGAGGATTGCTTGAGTCCACTGATTCGAGACCAGCCTGGGCAACTTGACGAGACCTCATCTCTACAATAAACCAAAAAACTAGCTGGGCGTGGTGGCGTGTGCCTGTAGTTCCAGCTACTTGGAAAGCTGAGGTGGAAGGATCGCCTGAGTCTAGCAGGTCAAGGCTACAGTGGTCATGAGCATGCCACTGCACTCCAGTCTGGGTGACAAAGTGAGACTTCAACTCAAAAAAAAATAAAAAAATAAAATAAAAAAGCAAGGTAGCAGATGAACAAATATTTATAAGCAAACTACAAATTGTTATTTGAATTTCTATTATAATTAAAAATGAAGCTGGTTCACTAGGTAAGATTGTGAGTGATTATTTTTACCACTATTGGACTAACGTAATTATTTTAAAATCTGAAATATAAGAATCTGGGTTTCCTTTATTTATAGTTAGTTACCATTTCAACCTCATTTCAGGGAATGTCAATTTTTTTAAATGTCTCAGAAAAGACTGCTTCAAGAAACAGACTTTTCATGTACATACGTTTCTTTTTGCTGTCTTCTTGATTGGCTACAGTGGATTCTTCTCGAGATTTTCTCTGGTAGAGCTCAGAGAGGCAACGTGTTAATTCACTTTCAGTTTTGGAAGACTCTTCCTTATTAGCTGAGGCAGCCTGTAGTAACCTGTAAAGTCAAGATGTCTAATATAAAACCAAAATTCTAATTTTCCAAAATGCTTTAAAAATAAACAAAATAACAGCAAATATATCCATTATCCTTCAGAAGATGTTCCCACAAGATGCATTCAAAAATATACTTTCTCAGGAGGGAAAATATCCCTCCTCTCATTTTTTATTTGAACTCAGGGTCCAAGGCTACCTTGTTCACAAAACCATTAATCATCATGTACGATATTGGCTTTTACTAATAGGACTCTTCATGAATTAGGGTACACAATCTAATTATGGCAACTATTTTACTTTGGATTTCCATAGTTATTTTTTACTCAGTTTTTATGCATTAAAGTGTAATATGATGTAATACAGTGTAGTAAGTATTGTATTGACTTTTGAATAATTATTTTGCTTTGTAATAAACTAATTTGAGATTATGGGGCAGATGGGAGGGATAATTCGTTATTAAATGCTTTTCCACCTAGAGTTAAATTTTAGTCACTAAGGAAATTATGAAAACAGCACTTCTGTACCTAACCCTGAATTGTACCCCACATCTTTAAAATAAAAAAGAAAAGAAAAAAAAGAGTGGCACAACAGAAAAAATGTATTATTTGCATTTCTTTTCTTTTCTTTTCTTTTTTTATTTTTTTTGAGTTGGGGTCTTACCCCTGTCGCCCAGGCTGGAATGCAGTGGCATGATCCTGGTTCACCACTGCTTTGACCTCTTGGGCTCAGGTGATCCTTCCACCTCAACCTCCTGAGTAGCTGGAACTACAGGCACACACCACACTGCTCAGCTAATCTTTTGATTTTGTGTAGAGACAGGGTCTCACTATGTTGTTTAAGCTGGTCTCAAACTCCTGGCTCAAACAATCCTCCCAATTCGGCTTTCCAAAGTGCTGGGATTACAGGTGTGAGCTACCGCATCAGGCCAATTATTTGTATTTCATTACCTTCTATAATCTGATATCACCTGATTAAAAAGTGGGGGAAAGTTATGATGACATTAGTTGAGTAGATATCATAGGCCAGAATGTGTGCTAGGGCTATCAGCTTCATACATGCAGCCAAATTAAAGTAGATTAATTCTCCTAAGCATGTTGGTGCTTCCTTTAACAGTGGGGAGAATTTACCTTTTCTTCTTTTTCTTTTTTTGCTGTTTATCTGCTTCAGATCTTTTTTTAAAGAAATTAGCATAATAGACACAGCTGAAGTTCCACCCCATCTTTTTCCATCCCTTCCTCCTAGAAGTATCCCGAGATTTGTGTGTATCTTATTTATAGAGACATACATATTCAACAAAGCCAATATAAATTGCTACATGTTGTACATTTTACATAAACGATACAATACCACCATTTTGCAATTTTGTTTGTATTCAACGTATTTTTCAGCATTTTCCATGTACATATAAATTGTTCTAGCTTATTCTTTTTTGCTAATCTATATATAATATTCTACAATATGACTATTATCATATTTTATTTATCCATTTCTTTTCTGACAATCAGTTGGTTCTTTCCACTTTTTTACTATTAATGACCAGCAATGAATATTCAAGTATAGTTCTTGTGTCTGTTCTATGCAAGAATTTCTTTAGCATAGATACTTAGAAGGAGAATTGCTGGATATGAGTATGTGAAGTTTCTGCATACCAGGAATTTCCAAATTGCTCTTTAAAATGATGGTTATCATTTGTACTTCCACCACCTAAAGTTCTCATTTCCCTATGTGCTATTATCAGGTGTATTAATTTTTGACAATCTAATAAGTATAAAATGAAATGTATTGTGTTTTTTTTCCTTATTGTGGTTTTAATCTCCATCTTTCTGAACTGAATATCTTTTCAAATGATTGGCATGTTGAATTTCCTCGTCTGAATTGCTTATTCACATTCTTTGCATAATTTTCAATTGGATTGCTTGTCTTATTGAATTTTTAGCGGCTCTGTACTAATTGAAATACTAATCCTTTGTTGCTTACATGGATTATAGCTTCTCAAGTCTATGACTTGTCCTTTTACTCTAGTTATACAGAAATTTAAAAATTCATCACAGTGAAATTTATTCATCTTTTTCTCTCTGCTTTAAACTTATGTCTTGTTTAAGAAATACATCTTTACCTTATATTCTCCTATATATTTTTTCTCCTAAGAATTTTAAAGGTTTGCTTTTCACATTTACAAAACAATCTATTAGAAACTGTTATTGTGTATGCTGTGAAGTGGAAATTTAATTTTCATGTTTTTTCTTGCTGATAGCCAATTGTTACACCATCATTTACTGAATAGTCTGTTCTTTCCCCGATGATTTTTTTTTTGAGTTGGAGTCTCACTCTGTCACCCAGACTAGAGTGTAGTGGTCGCTCCTGGCCACCGCAGACTCTGCCTGCTGGGCTCCAGCAATCCTTCTGCCTCAGCCTTCCAAGTAGCTGGAACTACAGGCACGCGCTACCATGCCTGGCTGATTTAAAAAAAAATTTACTGTAGAGATGAGGTCTCGCCAAGTTGCCCAGGCGGGTCTCGAACCTGCGGGCTCAGGCAGTCCTCTCACCTCGGCCTCCCAAAGCACTGGGATTACAGGCTGAGCCACCAAGCCCGGCTCCTGATGATTTTTAATGCCACTTTTGTCATATGCCAAGTTCGTATAAATGTGTGGGTCACTACTGGGGCTTTTGGTTCTCTTCCATTGGTCTATTTGTCTATTCTTACACCCATACCACATTGCCTTAAATACTGTAGTCTTATGGCAAATCTTGATATTTCATGGGGGAAAGTGCACTTGTTTGGTTCTTGGCCTTTTATTTTTATTTTACTTTATTTTATTTTATTTTTTGAGTTGGAGTCTCACTCTGTTGCCCAGACTGGAGTGCAGTGGCCGCTCCCGGCCACCACAGCCTCGACCTGCTGGGCTCCGGCGATCCTTCCGCCTCAGCCTTCCAAGTAGCTGGGACTACAGGCATGTGCTACCACGCCCGGTTAATTTTTTATTTATAGTAGAGATGAGATCTCACCAAGTTGCCCAGCCGGGTCTCGAACCTGCGGGCTCAAGCAATTCACTCACCTCAGCCTCCCAAAGGCGTGGGATTACAGGCTGAGCCACCGAGCCCAGCTGGTCTTTTATTTTTAATCCATCTTTTGCTACATTTATTCCTAGGTACCTTAATAATTTGTCAACATAAATAAATTTTATCAAATTGTTGTAAATTGCAATTTCTAAGTTTGTTGTTGGCATACTATTGACATTATACATTAATTTTTTTATATTCAGCAATACTCATATCATTTTAACCATTTGCCTGTAAAATCTTTGAGATTTTTCTATAAAGACAATCATACTATCTTCAAATACTTCAATACTTGTTCTTCATAAAAACACTTAGAGATAATTTTTTTAAATGATATGGGCCAGATTTGTACACTAAAGACTATAAAACACTGAGGGGTATTAAAAAAAAGAACTTCATAAATAGAGATGTACCATGTTCATGGATCAGACAATTCAACTGGAGTGCAGTGGCACGCTCACAGCCACTGCAAACTTGACCTGCTGGGTTCAGGTGATCCTTCCACTTCAGTCTTCCAGGCACATGCCACCATGCCTGGCTATCAACATTATTAACATGTTAGTTCTTCTCATATTGTGATTCACTGTGCTCCCAATTAAAGTTCCAACATGCTTTTTTTGTAGAAACTGACAAGTTGATTTTAAAATGTATACGAAAATGCAAAGTGTCTAGAATAACCAAAGAAATCTTAAAAAAAAAAACACAAAAAAAAATTGAGAGGACTTCCACTACCTAATTAGTGGCTTAATTACTATAAGCCAGGTGTGGTATCTCATGCCTATAATCCCAGCACTTTGGGAGATGGAGGTGAGAGGACTGCCTGAGCCCACAGGTTTGAGCTTGGGCAACTTGGTGAGATCTTGTCTCTACAAAAAATTAAAAAATCAGCTGGGTGTGATGACATGTACCTGTAGTCCCAGCTAATTGGAAGGCTGAGGTGGAAGGATCACCTGAGCCCAGTGGGTCAAGGCTGTGGTAGCTGTGGATTGTGCCACTATACTCCAGTCTGGGTGACAGAGTGAGACTCCAACTCTAAATCAATCAATCAATCAATCAGTCAATCAATAAAGACTTACTATAAAGCTATAGTATGTGGTATTGGTGTAATGCAATAGTCAAGACAATGTGATATTATCATAGTTTCTGAACTCTATTTTGTTTAGAAATTGATTCACACAATGGTGGTCAATTGATTTTTGACAAAGGTACTATAGTAATTCAATGAGAAAAGGATTGTCTTTTAACAAATAGTGTTAGAACAACTGGATATTTGTGTGGAAAAGATAAACCTCAACCTTATCTCTTAATAGTAGTTTCTGCTATATCTTCTACATTTCTAATATTGTCTATTTGCTTCTTTTCAAAAAAAAAATTACACAATCTCGCTATAGATTTTATTTAGCTTTTCTTTTCTTTTCTTTTTTTTTTGAGTTGAAGTCTCTCTGCTGCCCAGACTGGAGTGCAGTGGCATGCTCCTGGCCACCGCAGCCTCAACCTGCTGGGCTCCGGCGATCCTTCCGCCTCAGCCTTCCAAGTAGCTGGAACTACAGGCATGCGCTACCATACCTGACTAATTTTTGATTTATTGTAGAGACGTGGTCTCACCAAGTTGTCCAGGTGGGCTTTGAACCCACGGGTTCAGGCAATCCACTTGCCTCGACCTCCCAAAGTGCTGGGATTATAGGCTGAGTCACCAAGTCGGGCCTTATTTAGTTTTTCAAAGAAACATCTTTTGTTTCTGTTGATTGCTATTATCTGTTTTCTATTTGATTAATTTCTGTTCTTATCTTTATTGTCTTTCTTCTTTTGTGAGGAAGACTACTCCCTTGTTTACTTCTTATGTTGGATTCTTAGTGATTTTTAAAAAACTTTTTTGTTTACAAAAATAGTCATTTACGTCTATAAATATTCCTTTACGTATAAATTCAACTGCATTATAAATTCGTCATTTTCTCTCTTTTTTTGAGTCAGAGTCTCACTCTGTCACCCAGGCTGGAGTGCAGTGGCACGCCTTCCAAGTAGCTGGAACTACAGGCACGCACCACCACACCTGGTTAATTTTTTAATTTATTGTAGAGACAAGGTCTCACCAAATTGCCCATGCTGGTCTTGAACCCCTGGACTCGGACAATGCTCTAGCCTTCACCTCTCAAAGTGCTAGGATTATAGGTATGAGCCACTGCTCCCAGCCATTTTCTATTTTCATTGATACTTAGTTCTAAATATTTTCAGACATCCATATTATAAGGAAGTGTTTTATTTATACTTAATCTGACAAATTTCTTTAATTGGTAATTTTTAGAATTTTTGGCACATATATGTTGGTAAAATATTATCTAACATACTCTCACAATATATACTAAATTCGAGAGTGTTTTATTTTTGTAATTAGTTTTTAATATTATTGTATTATACTCAGAGAATGTGGTCTATTGAAAAAATGCAGATAATTGAAAGTCAATTTGAATAATCAACATACAGATAAATTAAAAAGTCTTACCGAAATGACTCCATCAAATTTGAACTGGCACCACTAATGTTAGAGAAAGGAAACCACTTCTCCATAACAGCTGGTCTCCAGGGAATGGTGAGGCTAAGCTCCTGCTGGGCCCACTCTGGAACAGGAGCTACAGGAACAAAAGAACAGAGGCAGGAGAGGAAAAAAGACATGAGAATCAAAGCAGGGAATCCCAAGCACTCCCCTAGACTGACTGCATCCCTCCAAAGGACACACAGCAGTATTGACAACAATACTCCATCTACACCCCCAACTCCTACAGGTCTATGTTGTCTGTGAAAAATGCTATTGAAAAATGTACAAACACAACTTAAAGTCTTGTTCTTATCACTGGCAAAAAATCCCCTTATATAATTTCTGAAATTTTACTCTAAATAGGTTTAAAAAAATATGTTGTTTTTCTATTTTTTAAAATGTACCACTTGGCTGGGTGAGATGGTTCACACCCGTAATTCCAGCACTTTGGGAGGCTTAGGTGAGAGTATTACTTGAGCCCAGGAATTCAAGACCAGCCTAGGCAACATAGCAAGACCTCCTCTCTACAAAAAAAAAAAAAAAAATTAGCCAGTTGGGTGGTACACACCTTAGTCCCAGCTACTCTGGAGGCTGAGGCAGAAAGATCGCCTGAGCCCAGAAGGTTGAGGCTACTGTGAGCCATAATTGTGCCATTGCAGTCCAGTCTGGGCAAGAGAGTGAGACTCCAACTCAATATATATTTTATATATACATACATATATATATAATGTTGTTTTGGTTGATATGTGATTATTTCTAATGTGCTAACACGCTATGCCTCCAAGTGGCAGCAATAGAATTTGAAGTGCATTAACACAACTAAATACAACGTGCCAAGGAGCACAATACCACACACTGAGCCCTTCCATCCTATGCTTTTCTCTGTGGCTGTTTGGCCACATGGTCCTTCTTGAAAGTACTCATCATGCAGTCTTCTATCTTTGTCATTGGCACTTGTCTCCATTAATATCACAACCTCAACCCTTTCTTTCACCTCCTCTCATCATGCCATCTTCACTTTTTTTTAAAGGATCAGGTATATTTATTATGGAGTTTACTTATGAAATTTACATGTCTTTTTAACTGAACTACAACTTTTATTAGGTTTGTATTATTTTTTGTTACTATCAAAGATTATTTTGAGAAGTATGTTCCAATGCTAATTTTCTCAAAACTATTACTTTTGGGGTACTATTTTATAACAACTTTTAAGCAAACAAAAGAAACCTCACATCACATTACAGTTTAAATATCTGTAATTGCATTTGCTATATCACATCCAAAACTTCAGACATGAGCAATAAAAGTCTACATTAAAAAAATATGATTGTTTCTTCCCAAGTCATTATATGCTAGATTAGGGGAGAAAGGCCAAAAGTACTGCCAGTCTCCTCAGGCCTCCAAGTCTCAAGCCTCCCTCTGCATGGAGAGAGAGAAAGTCCCTCATACTCAGTTACCTTCACCTCCTCCAGCAGGAGTCAAGGGGGAGATCCCATGCTCAGAATAAGGCCAGGCCTTCTTGGCAGGGCTTTAGTTAGATGCCTTAACTCTAGTCTCCATACCTACGTGGGCAGGAGTAGGGGTGGGCCAAACACCTTCCCTTCCTACCCACCAAATCTCACGGTTCAGCATCACTAGCTGCCTTAAAAACAGGAGTTAATCTCGTGCTCACCTTGATATTTGTTTTTGCCTGCCACATGAAGCCCTAGACCCCCAGGTCACTCCTGTCTCCCACTCAAATCCCCTCACTCCTCCTTCCATCTCCTATTCTGTCTCCACAGCCCAGTTCTTTCCACACATAAAATCCTTCAACTTTGCCCTTTGGAACTTACTGACCCTCAAAAGTAGAATCTCCCATGTCCTGAATTCCGTATCATCCTTCCCTGAACACACGGTTTTCCTGCAACACTCTAGAAAGTCAGCTGCTCTCCATCTAATGCCCCTCTTTCAGTTGACCCTAAGGTGGGTTGGCATTCTCCTTGCTTCCTCTAGACCATTCTCTCTCTGCTGAAAACAACGACAAAAATCCAGTTTTGATTCCCACATCAATAAGTAATACTTTTTTAGAGTCAGGAATCTGTCATGAAGGCTGGAGTAGTGGCACAATCACAGTTCACCAAGCCTTAGCCTCCTGGGCTGAGCTTTCTGCCTCAGCCTCCTGAGTAGCTGGGACTACAGGCATGCACCACCATGCCTGGCTAAGTTTTAAAATTTTTGTAGAGACTAGGTCTTGCTATGTTGCGTAGGCTGGTCTCAAACTCCTGGGCTCAGCCTCCCAAAATGCTGGGATTATAGGCATAAGCCACCGTGCCCAACTGTTTTTCTCTTCTTATAGTCTCTTCTGAACCTGTTTCCACTCATATTTCCACCCTCACAATTTCACCAAAACTGGTGTCAATATCCACATTGCTCAATAGAATGTCAGCTCTCAGCCTCCATCTTCCTTGACCTATTGGTAGCAAATAACCAAGTTAAGTACTTCCCGTCCTCAGTTAGCTTCCTAAGCATCACGCACTGGGTTATCTTTCCTCATTGACTGCCCCTTTTTTGTCTTCTTTGCAGGTTTCTTTCTCCTCAACCTCCAGACTGCTTAACATTGGACTATATGGTTTAATCCTTGGTTTCCTTCTCTTCTCCATCTACGCTCACCCTCTAGGTGATCTTAACCCATCTTGTGGCTTTAAACATCACCAACAACTCCCACCATCCCTAGTCCAGAAAAATCTCCCAATGCCAATAAACATAGCTAATGCCTACTCTTTTAAAATTTTTATTTATTTTTTATAGAGACGGGATCTTGCTATATATTTCAGGACTTTTATAAATAATGATGATCTAAACAGTCTCAAGTATTATAACTTGCTTTTATCTGTCTTGTAACATATCAAGTTCAACTAAGTGCATGGTGAAAGAAAGTCCTGATGCTGGAAGAGATTTTCAACCACCCTAGACTATATTAGCAACTGGTTTAGAAACTTACCAGCAGTAGCAGAGTCTTCTTCAGGTGAGTTATTAATCTGATTCAATACACCATCCACAACCT
Organism: Carlito syrichta; assembly: GCF_000164805.1. Lineage (NCBI taxonomy): Eukaryota > Metazoa > Chordata > Mammalia > Primates > Tarsiidae > Carlito > Carlito syrichta. The sequence goes on along the minus strand of NW_007257968.1, from coordinate 960,948 downwards.
CAGAGAAAAGGGATGCTGTGTCCTGGGGGACCTCGGCCACAACACTTTGGAGAACATGTTTTTGAAATTCAGCCTTCTCAGAGCGGAACATAGTGAGAATCACAGCACTGGCAGAGAGTGGGGAAATAACTCCAGTGACGGGGGGCCAGCCTTCACCAGGGTCCACATCAGCAACCTATATAAGAAATTCTAATTAGTTGAAAACATTGTAGTCAGTATGCCGAAAGAAGAATGGAGCTTAGTAAAAGACAGGGTAATGGTCTCCCAGTGCTTATCAATATAAAGAGAAAACTGTAGAAAAGATAGACTTGATGGTTATTAAAAGTAGAAGAGAATTTACTATTAATAATTATATAGTCCTAATCTTTCAATTTACAAATAAGAAAAATCTAATGTTACTGGGAATATCTACTAAATGCGCTTATTATGTGCTCACAACCACTCTGAGGTAAAAATGATTATTATCCCCATTTTATGGAGAAGAGACTGAGACTGAGGAAGAAGAAAGCTGTTTATGTTCACCCAAGTTAGTAAGGGAGAAACCAAGCATATCTGACTTCAAAGCCCATGCACTTAACCATGAGGCAATACTACTACTTAAGGCATCAATCCAGAACATACAGTGGGGAGCAGAGCTGAGACCTAATCCAGACCACTGACTTCCCAATCCAGTGCTTGTTTCATCAGAGCACACAACTCTCAGAACAGCATCTGCTCAACAACTACCCCATTTTCCTCTAGAAGATTTCATAATGGAATCCAGAATACAGACACCTCCTGAGACTATGAAGGCAAAGACAAATAAAGGTAAGGAATTTGCTGGTAGTTTAAAAATAATCACCACTTTTAAGTCAAATTTGGGTATATATGTTCCTTCTCAGAAGATAGTTCTAAATCTGTCTAAATATATTGGACAATAGTTACACAAACTTAGACAATTATATTGGACAACAGTTATAACTATTGTATTATTATATCTAACTTCATAGTGTAGCAGCTTTCTCTTAAATATTTATATAAAAGTAATAAATATCTCTGAAGAACTCAAATCACTCTATAGAAAAGATACCTGCACACGTATGTTTATCACAGCATTGTTCACAATAGCAAGAACCTGGAAGCAACCATGCTGCCCATCAAAAGAGGACTGGATTTTAAAAATGTGGTACATATACACGATGGAATACTACACAGCCATAAAAAAGAATAAAATCATGAATTTCGCAGCAACCTGGATGGAACTAGAGCCTATAATACTGAGTGACCTCTCACAGAAACAAAGATCTGAGTATCACATGTTCTCACTCATATAGTGGACCCTGAACATCCAACGTATTACTATAAGAAAATGACTGACAGTGGTGGGAAACTATGGGGGGGAGGGGAAGGGAGATGGGATTAACGGTAATAAATATCTGTCTGGGAACGGGGAGACACCTGTTATCAACAAGGGTTCCTGAATGAAGCATATTTGTATACCTAACCCTTAACTGTACCCCACAATATCACAATAAAAAATATTGATTATAAAAAAAAGTAATAAATATATAACGCATCATTTAAAATATAACAAGAAATCACCCATCATTTCACTATCCTAAAACCACCATTCCATCTGGCTGACTGCCTTTTTTCTTATATGAGTATAATTTAATTTAACTTGATTCTGGGCATGCAATTTTATAAATGGTTTCTTCACTAATGAACATTGTTGTCATGATGCTACAGTATCAACAATATTATTTGCAAAAACACTGTGCTGAGACTACATTATGTAGGGCATTTTATAAACACACTGACTTCACCTTACTAGTGTGTATCATCAGACAAGAATAACTTACCACATGCAGTATACCTACCAGATGTAACTCTTCAGCAGCCAGTCTGCTTACCAGCTGCTGAAATAACAGCCTCTGAGTCAATGTGTTCTCCTCCAGACTCTGTAGCATCCAGCTATCAGCGCCCAAAGTGCTGCTCATCGGGAGAGACCACTGGGTCACTGAGCCTTTTAGAATAATTCTGACTGGTTTCTGAAAATGTCTCTGATGCATGGCCAAGGGCTCTAGGGTGACTGTCCATGTTTCTTGACTCTCTTTGCCTATTAGAAATAAAGAATGTTACAATTCTAGCATAAGAAATAGTTACTAAAAAGAGATTTAATAGTGGGAAGAAAAAAAATCAGATGTCAGTTGAATTACTTAGTTTACATTGCAATCCTTCTTCTACTGCCAATAAGCTATCACAGAAAGTTGAATTAGCGCTATAGGAAAAGTTGTAAACAAACAGAATTATAGGGGCAAGATGTGATGTCAGAATTTCTCAATAATTATGACTCAGAAATAAGTACTCTAGCAGTACTTACTGCTTATAAGAAAGAAGACACCACTTCTAAAATCCATAAAATACAGTGTATTTTATCGTACAAAAAGTTTAAATTCTAAAGACTATGATTAAATAAAACTACTTTTGAAAATTCCTTAAACTACACATAATGTACAAGATAGTCTTATGTATATATTCCAATGAAGTATTATTTCTGTGTGAACATGTAATGCATTCAGAAATGAGATTCACCATATAGCAAATCACATGGTGAAATAAATTCATGAAGAGTCCAACACGCTGGCTTTTCCTGATAACAAGCATCATGTTTGGTTTCTGTAGATGAACTTATTTCTTCTCTTAGTCAATCATTGTTTCTGTATGGTCTTCAATTTATCAATCTCCTCTATGAGGCAATGAAATCTTACCACCCATGTGCTTGGGCACTTAAACAATATTACCCTTCTTTGGGAACAGTTGGGAAGCTCCTTAAAAGTAATCACTTGTTCTTCTTGTGCATGGGCTGGCAGTTATACTGTACAAGAGTTCAAACCTTTCCTGTGGTATCTCTGCTTCTGCTTTGACATCTATTAATTATTTTCATTACAAGCATCCATTGAGTGCCTAGGCGGCAGGAAATGCCAAAGAAGGCAAAAGCATGGCCCTACCTTGAAGAAATTAATGTAACTGAGATTAAACAAAAAACCCATTATTTGCTTACCTTCAAGAGGGAGAAATAATGTTCCTTCCATCCGTGGAAATGAGGCTTCATACTCAGGGCAATTATAGAGCAAACGGTTTAGAGTGGCATCAGTTGGCAGAGTTGAAATCCATGGAGAGAGGCAAGGTTCACTCGATGGCTTTCTTTTATCCCCAAGTAGTGTTTCCCCAGCTTTAGTAAAATCCAGGCTGAAAGATTCAGATGGTAAGACAGTGCCTCCTCCACGGTGGAGCAGTTCGCAAACTGTCCAGTACCCAAGGTAGTCTGGGGATTCCCACAACTAAAATAAAAACAACAAAGAAACCCAGGCTATTGTAAATTAGGCATTCATCAATAAAGCTAAAAGAAATCAGCAGAAAGTTGATACCAACACTAAAGGATCAAATTATACAATTAATGTATTTGTTGAACCAAACACAAATAATGGCCAGCATTCAGTTAAGATGCAGCCCCAGGACATAACTGCGATATAATATGCCTTCAGGTAAGCACTCATTTAGTGAAAATAGCACCTCATATTTTCTGTCAAGGAACAGAGTTACACAAATCACTGGGTATAAATTATAAAAGGAATACAAAGCCATTATACATTAAAAAAAAAAAATGACAACAGCCAGGTGTCATGAGAGTAAGGCAAGAGCATTGACCCGGATGGTAACCGTCACTCTACTTCCCCAACCACAGGTCTGTGCAGGGACCAAACAGTTCTCAGTTCTACCTTTACTGCTTTCGCTGAAGCCCCTTTGGCATCTCTTGCCTGAATTCTTGCTGTAGCCTATAGTGTGTACCCTGCCTCTAATCTTTCCTCCACATTGCTTTAAGTATTCTTCCAAATCACATATCTGATCATGCTACTCTCTAAAAACTGGTAAAGGCTTCCCACTGCCTCCAGGATAAGATAACCTTTTAGATAACCATAAGGCCCCTCACAACCAGACCCTAAAACAGCGTTTTGGGACACATGGTCTTTTATTCCCTCACCCATCCCTACCTTCTAGAAACATTTACTATTTCCTGAACATGCCACATTTTATAAGGCTTCCATGTTTTTGTCAATTCTATTTCCTGTGCCTCCCCTTCCTTCTTCACCAATTGAATGCTTCTTATATTTTTGTAACTAGCTCAAATCCTGCTCTTTGTAAAAGCCCTGCCTCACTCTATCACATATAGCTGACTCTTTAGTCAACCTTCTTTCAACAACCTTTTATTGAATGTGTGCCATGAATCTTAAATATTTAACATGGCATCACAATATAATGACAATATTCAGCTACTATGGGGATATGAAGGAGGAACACTTACCCTAGAATATGATCATCATGCTGGTTAGTAACTGTAAACTATAAATTGCTATGTGAATGTGAGGAATTAGAACTAGAAGGGTCTTCAAGGTCAGGGTAGGTCATCTCCAAACTTGCCATTATATTGAAGTTCAAAGAGAGGTAGGAAATTACCCTCGGCCACAGCAAGGCAAAGATAGATTAACCTAAGAACCCAAGACTATATTAAACAGTGCTTTTAAAATTCAGATTGTGACCCTTTGATGAACTCTGATGGATCAGCTGAGTGGCTTATGATCTGTATATATTTTTTAAAGTCAGGTGTAGAGCTGCATGCCTATAGTCCCAGCTACTCAGGAGGCTAAGGTGAGATTATCGCTTAAGCGCAAGAGTTCAAGCCTGCAGTGGACTACGATAGAGCCACTGCACTCCAGCCTGGTCAACAGAGTGAGATTCTGTCTCTTAAAAAAAAAAAGAAAGAAAGAAAAGGAAATATCATTTGTAACAAACATGAAGTTTTGTGAAACTTTTGTTTCAGTCATTTGTATCAATCTGGAAAATTCTGTGAGACATTAATCAACTAATTAGTATTTGCTGTTACCCATGTGTCCATGCCTGTATTCACTGCTACAGAGGAGAATAGTAAAGCTAGTTCAGAGGCCATAGATCCTGATTATAATTTTTTGCCAATGGGACACAATTTGTTGAAATTGTTTCAGCCAGAGGATCAGCCAGGAGGAAAAAAAACTGCTAATCAAATAAAAGGTTAAGTTATAACTTTAACAAGAATTGAAAAAGATATTAACTTTTGCTTTAAAAGTAATGTATAGGCTGGGTGTGGTGACTCATGCCTGTAATCCCAACACCTTGGCAGGCTGAGGTAGGAGCCTGAAGCTCAGGAGTTTGAGACCAGCCTGGACAACATATTGAAACACAGAAAAATTAGCTGGGCATGGTAGCATGTGCCTGTAGTCCTTGCTACTTAGGAGGCTGAGGAGGAAGGATTGCCTGAGCCCAGGAGTTCAGGCTGTAGTGAGATGGGAGCATATCACTGTGCTCCAGCCTGGGTGACAGAGTGAGATTGTGTTACAAAACAAAGTAATGTATACATGTCTTAGTTTGTTTTCTATTACTTACAACAGAATACCTGAAGTTAGGTTATTAATAAAGAAAAGGAATTGATTTATTACAGTTATGGAGGCTGAGAATCCAAGGTCAGGGGGCTGTACCTTGAGAGCCTTCTTGCTGGTGGGGACTCTTTGTAGGGCATCACGTGACAAAGGGCTGAGTGAGCCAGTCAAGTCTCTATTCCTTTTCTTATGAAGCCACCAGTTCCATTTCCATGATAACCCATTAATCTATTTACCCATGAATAGATGAGTTTTGGAGGGGACAAACATCCAAACCATAGCAAACCACATGATAAAACAAAATACAAGCAGTATACTACAGAGATGGTAACACTTTTCATTTGTATGCATACTATAGGGTAAGTAGCAGACATGTCCTAGTGGTAGTTTCCAATTTGGGGATTTGTAAATGTCCCTTAGACTATAAACTCCAAGAGAACAAGGACCACATCTGTTTGGTTCCCTAATAGGACACTCAGCCCCCAGCATACCCAGCAGGCATGTAACAAATATGCATCAAATAAATCAAAGGCATAAAGTCAAAAATGTATCAGGAGCCTCCTCTCTTCCATTCTACTCTATATCTTTGCAAATGTTTTGTATGCTTAAATCCCTCCACTTCCAACTGAGTCCTGGTTCTATTTTTCCCAGTTCTGCTTCCCCTTCTGTGAGCTCTCCAAGGCCGGACCTAGATTTTCTCTTTTTCCCTTCTTCCCACTCCTGTCCTGAGAACGCCCAGGGACAGAGCCTAAATCTTCCTTTTGCCTCCACAGTGTGGCTGGGCAGAGGTTTTTGAATAGGAAAAGATAGATCTTCAGCAGAAGAAATTTCCAGAAAAGCTTAAGATGATCTGACAGGCATTTTCTTAAAGGAAACAACATAGCAGGTGTGAGAAGGGAAGCCTCAGAAAAGATCCATCCCCTCAGAAGGTAGTATGTCAGACCTCGAAGGGATCTTTAAAAAGATCCAGTCGCCGGGCTCGGTAGCTCAGCCTGTAATCCCGCGCCTTTGGGAGGCTGAGGTGAGTGGATTGCCTGAGCCCGTGGGTTCAAGACCCGC
>NW_007257968.1:949974-954205 GCF_000164805.1 Carlito syrichta | reverse complement strand
GCACTCCAGTCTGGGCGACAGAGTGAGACTCCAACTCAAAAAAAAAAAAAAAGATCCAGTCAACCCTCTTATTTCAATGCCATTCCAAAAAGAAAGAGAAAAAAAAGGAGAGGATAAGAATCTCTGAGTCCTATCTGCTAAGACTTATTTCTAGCCACTATTTGATATAATACAATTCCAGAATAAAGTCTTTGATGTGATTTCCTATCAATGGTCTCAAATTGAGCACTTAATGTGTTGTGTGTCCAACACCTGGTTAGCTGCCTGAAATTTTAACTTCTTGGATTCCATTATTCCCACAAATGTCTACCATCCCCTTAAACACCTTTTGTCTTTTTCTTTTTTGACAAAGCACTGCTGCCTTACTTCGCATTTGCCATGCCCTTTTGGAGCTTTGCATGTGAAGGCACTTTGGAAATGTTTGCACACCATGTCATTATTTAAGTACCTACTTATTTTCCATGTGTAATCTTGCAATTTAACCCACTCCTGGGTAGGTAACATGTATTTCCATGAAGTAGAATGGTATCTTTCACTTGGTTAAACCACCCCCCAAAGCCTTCCCATTAATTAGAACAAAATCCACACTTATGACCTTGGCCCTAAAGATTGGCGTCTCCTGCTTTCTCACCTCCTCTCACACTGCTCTCCTCCTCACCTTTCTGTTTCTGAAACAAACTAAGCTCGTTTCCAGCTCAAATCCTTGGACCTGCTCTTCTCTTTGCCTGGAATGTTCTTTTCCAACGTTCACATCCTTCCTTCTTCACCATTTAATTCTCTGCTCAGAAAGGCCTTCCCTTTATATTACCTACATACGACTGCCTTCTTCTACCTCTATCCCCTTTCTTCAGAGCATAATCTGAAATGACATCACTTACTTGCTTACCTGTTTAATCTGTTAACGTTTTCGTTTAGTATTATTTTCCCCACTAGAAGGTAAACGCCACTTTGGCCACCATATCCCCAGCAGCTAAAACAACGTTAGCAGCATCTTAATGAATATTTGTTAACTAAATAAAGCGAAATAAAGAAAATGATGAAAGTAAAAACATATGCTCATCATAGCAATTAACAGGAGCAGGGAGGGGCCTTACAACCTCAACAAAAATCCAAACTAGCCACTAAGACTTTCAGTTTGTAACAATGTATTCATTTAATCAGCAAATATTTATTGAACCTCTACAATGTCCAACACACACCTGCCAGAATACAAAGAAGAGTTAAGACCCGGTGCCTGCCTTTAAGGTATTTTTAGACTAGATGGAAGGTGAGAGATACACACAAATGGAACATACTGGAGAAAGAGTGCCAACACAAAAAAATGTATGGAAATTCAAAGATTGAAATAAATAATTGTCACTTGAGTGAAGTATTAAAGGATGAGTGAGGCCGGGTGCAGTGGCTCAAGCCTATAATCCCAGCACTTTGGGGGTGGGGGTGAGAGGATTGCCTGAGCCCAGAGGCTCGAGACCAGCCTGGGTAACTTGGTAAGACCTTGTATCTACAATAAATAAATTTTTGAAAATTAGCTGGGCATGGTGGCTTGCACCTGTAGTCCCAGCTACTCAGAAGGCTGAGGCAGATGGATCGCCGGAGCCCAGCAGGTGGAGTCTGTGGTAGCCATGAGCATGCTGCTGCACTCCAGTCTTGGTGACAGAGTGAGACTCCGACTCAAAAAAAAAAAAAAAGAAAAAAGGATGGCGGAGCCCTCACTTATAAGTGAGTCCTGAACATTGATCACAATACTACAAAGAGAGGGATCAGTAGCAGTGGGACACTGCGGCAGGTGGGAGGTAGGAGGTGGGAACACTACAACATAACACTACTAAGGGCACCTGATCCTAAACCAGGGGAAGTGAGGACCAGTCAGAAGCCCAAACTTCACCTGCACATAGACTACTTATATATCTAATCCTGACTTGTATCTCACATCTTTACAATAAAATAAAGGAGAAAAAAAGGATGATTGAGGTTTAGACTGGCCTAGAAGAGTAGAAGAGTGAGAACTGGCATTCCAGGCAGATTGAACAGCAAGAGCTAAGACAAAGCAGGCAGTCAAGACACGCTGATAATCTAGACCAGGCTTTAATATGCTATTTAATATGCTAGAATATACGTCGTGTATAGGAAAACAAAGTCTGGAACGGCAGGTAGGGCCTTAAGCATTTAGTAGAGAGTGAGGAAGGAACCACAATTTTCTTGTGAAAACTGTCCCTATTTATTTGTGACCAAAGGACTTTCCTTCTGAACGGACATGTCAGTCTTAGCTCTAGGTCTGCTGGCTGCTCTGAGGATGCTACCAAGTTCTGGTTAGCAAGGAGAGCCCGAGTGCTACATCTGAGATGCTATAACCTCACCTTAGACCATTCGGTAGTATCCACCCAGTACAAGGTGATTTTTCGGGCGATCAAGACTTCCCGAACTCTCTTGGGCAACAACTTCTCCATCACCTGCTTAGGGGTAGGCGGCAGGCCTTGGGTCTGGGCCTCGCACCCAGACATGAACTGCAGCAGCTCCCTCTGCGAGTGCGGACAGGGGGCCAAGAGGAAGACAGCGTTCACCAGGCCCCCGAGCGCGGTCTCGGCCTCCCTGGCCTCGCTCTCCACGTCCAGCAGTCTCCTGCCGCTGCTCCGCAGGATCGGCTTAGTAGGCGACGTGATCTCGGGCCGGTCCCACTGGTAGTCTAGTAGCGTCTCCATCAAGGCGCTGTGAGTGTGGGTGGCCCTGGGCGCCGGGCCGGGCAGGTGGGCGCGATCCTCGAGCCTGGCCTCCAACTCTTCCTCAAAGTCCTCCCAGGAGCGGGTCCCCAGCTCGCGGAAGTCGGACACGCGCGAGGGTCGGCTCCGCGTCCCCAGCGAGTCAAAGAACTTGAAGGCCCAGTGGACTCTGGCCAGGCCGAATCGGCAGCTCAGGTAGGTGAGGAGGCGCAGGGCGGCCCGCCTGACCCGGCTGTGGCGAGCGGCGCCGCCCGCGGTGTCCAGCAGCAGCATTACCTTGTAACAGCACGCCATACCCGCCGGGCCGCCGCCCCCCGGCTCGGGCTCAGGCCCGCACCGCTCTCCCCGAGGCCCGTCCTTCAGGGAACCAGCGCCATTCACTGCTTCCCTTACGGCCCTGGTCGAAAGGCTCCCGCGCTCTTCCAGAGCTGCTGCTATTGGCGGAGCTAGTTCCTAAGGTCAGCTTCTATTGGTTGCTTTTCTTACGTAAGTTACGTCAGCAACTTCCATTTTTGGCGGCGATTGGAAGGACGGCGGAGAAAGCTCAGTTTGATTGGTGGAAGGCGTGACTGGGGGCGGGGCGCTGTGTTCCGGGAGAAGCTTCACGTTCATTGGCCTGAGCCTTCGTTTTAAAATTTAAAGAGGTGGTGCATCCTCGGAGACGTGTCAAGCAGTTTCTCTGATGGGCAAGATGCCCGAATTTGGGGCAGTGTGCGCAGTCGTGGATGCGGAGTGCTGGGCGTTTAGCAGGATCAGGGAAACTTGTACCGGAAGGGAATTTGGGATGGTTTGAATCCAACTGGTTTCTAGGCCGTCTGTGGAGTAGAATCCGAGGGCGAAGGCTTTAATTTTCTGTAAATTTAAAAAATATATTAAAAATTAGTTTCACTCCCCTTTGGCCCAGTAACTTCTAGGAGTTTAGCTGAAGGTAATCGGAGAGCCAGATAAAAGGCGTATACACATCACAGAGTTTATTTAACTTGAGAAAAATTGGAAACAATTTGAATGAAAATGGTTAAATAAGGTATGGTTCACCCCCAAAGGGAACATCATGCAGCTTTTTAAAAGAGTATTTTATTATGTAATGTTATGTTTTAAAAGTAGTCTGCTGGCCGGGCTCGGTGGCTCAGCCTGTAATCCCAGCAATTTGGGAGGCCGAGGCGAGGGAATTACTTGAGCCCGCGGGTTCGAGACAAGCCCGGGCAAAATAAAAAACTAGCTGGGTGTGGTATCGCGCGCCTGTAGTTCCGGCTACTTGGAAGGCTGAGGGGGAAGGATCGCCGGAGCCCGACAGGTTGACGCTGGAGTGGCCGTGAGCATGCCACTGCACTCCAGCCTGGGAGACAGAGTGAGACTCCAACTCAATAAATAATTAAATAAATAAATAAATTGGAAACTGCTAACAGCACATGCAGTGAATTATCCAAGTTTTCTATTTTTAAACCGTTAAGATAATTCTATGTACTGAAAGGTATCTGTGATTGTCTCTTGGTGATTTTTTTTTTTTTTTTGAG